>NC_088406.1:61187914-61489108 GCF_034236695.1 Oncorhynchus nerka
TTAGACTATTTTCAGTGCAGGTTGCTATTGTAACCCTGGCTACATCCAGAGACTGCTTTCCCGAATTGAGCACAGCAGCACACCAATTTATTCTAGTGATTGTAAGACATGTACATGCCCTCGTACACTCGCACACGCTGTGAGACCTGGGTGTGTGCTGTACTGAGCTCAGGAGGAGGTAGTGCTGAGATGTGCAGTTTGTTCCATATCGTGCGCACAACTGTCAGATGTAATGCACTGCTCATCTCCGTGATTTAACTCTCACTTGCATAGATACCACACACACACACACACACACACAGGAGGAGGTGATGCTGAGACGTGCAGTTTTTGGCCGTATCTCACACACACCATCCTAGCTCATCACTCCTCTCCTCTCCTCCCATTAGTGTAACAACGTAGTTAAAGAGAGGGCAATGAAAGGAACTGACACCATTGATCTAGTGAATGAGAAGGAGCCAGGGTTAGTGTTCAATGGAGCTCAACCGAGAGGATGGTGTCTTGTCTCTAACTACACCCTAGAGAGAAACCTTAGAGGGCTTAGCCGGCAGTACCTCTTTTCATCCCCAGCCCCAAGCTAGTCTGTATTGAAAAGGGGGGAGAAAGGGAGAAGTATGCCTTTTGTCCTTGAAGTGTAGCACTCCGAAGTAGGTCCTGCCCCGACGTAATACTGTAGCCAAAATGGCCACAGACAAAAAGCTAGGCTCATAGAGTTGGATAGAGGACACATTTGCAAAGATGTGACCTCTATCCAACTCTATGGCTAGGATAAACAGCACTAGAGGTTATTCTGTATGTTACACACATTCTTGAATTTAGCCTAGTAACTCGCATAGAGGTCATTGTGCAGTGTTTAGTGAGCCTCCTGGGCCGTCGTCCCAGGACAGATGTCATGTGTTGTACTGATATGGATTGAAAGTACCCTTCGATATAGGGATGCACTTAATGACGCAGTTGTAATGTCTGGGGTACAACATTACTATCTTTGTCTAGATAGAGTTTGTGGTGGTTAATTTCTGTATTATGAAATTAGGAGAGACAAACTTATCACACAAGTCAGAGTTATACTTAAACTGAATCTTTATTAGTGAGAGCTTTGCAATAGCGATGGCTGGTTGATGAATCAACCTCAGAAGATTCGTTGAGAGCCACAACACAAAGGCTACTGAGATCTTTTATGGCAAAGATCCACCCCCTAGTCTACATAACAAACAACAGATGTTTGGAACGGGTCACAAGGTGAGACTTTTTAAATGAGAAAGGAGTGTCCGGTAGCCAGATAGCATTCGCTATAAATTATCGTTCAGTTTGGCCCCTAAGACGAGGCTCCGATCTCATTCCTGGTACTTCATAGCACAAAAACACCAACTCATCCAATGGCATAAATCAATTGTCAACTCCAGATACTCTCATCTCAAGTAAAACCCCTTCTTGACCACACGCCTGGACAAGCTGATTGAGGGGACAGAGCCTCTAGGTCATACACTATCCAGGGATAAGTGCAACATCAGAGATGATATACAATGGTTCCAGACACTACCCCGCACATCTGTTGTCTCAAACCTTATTTCCCCCAAGGCCAAAGGAAGGAATGACTGGCGCACAGACATTGTGGAGGCAAGTAATTGGTTCTCCATTAATCACGCCATCCCTTCACAGGGTTTAGAATAGGTAAAGACACATTCACATATGAAGACAATGTTCCCTCCTGTCCTCTTCCCTTTCTGATATTCTGCATAGCACCAGGGACATGTGAAAGACGAGCCTGACTTCTCCCCTCTCTGGGCCCCAGGTGACTGAGCCCCAGCCTGAGGGAAGAAGTGCAACTGCCAACACCAGAGTCTGAAAGAATACATTCTAATAAGTATATCATATTAACATATTATGCAGATAAGACATCTTAATTATCTATGTTACCCAACTAATTCTGATTCTTCTGCCACAAGTTAAAGGGTGATTCTTCATGAACATTGTGGAACCACTACTGGCAGTAATGTACACACACACACACACACACAATAGTGGTGATAGGTCACTGAATGGGGAGTGTGTGTGTGTACAGCAGCACTGACAAGCTCCATCCTGCCTCTGTCAGCACCGTTGTCTTGTACCTTCTCCATTGACCACTGACAGACTGACAGACAGACAAAGATCTCCCGGTCCACACACAGACCTATTGTGACAGTGGGTTAAATGCTTCATCACAGACCCCAACACGCATGCAAACCACACACACACTCTTCTTCTCCCAGCCCACACATAGTCCTATTGTGACAGTAGGGCTAATCCTTCCTCACTGCCACAAACAGACTACTCCCAGTCATTGTCAACACACACACACACAACCACTGCCTCTCAGCACGCTGTTCAATCGAACATGCTCAGCTGGTACGAACAGGGTGCGTCCCAAATGACACCCTTATCCCTACTTAGTGCACTACTTTTGAGCAGGGTCCATGCGATTCAAATCCAATGTAGTGGACTATATAGGGAATACGGTGTCATGAGACTCATGCATAGACTAATTTCTCCGGGGGGGGTGTCCTATAACAGAGCCGATTTGGCTTTGGGTGACTTAGGTGGGTGCTTACAGGTTTTCAGAATAAGGTCTGAGCATGTAGTAGTAGTTCTAAACAACGATCCCTGCATCAATATTGCTAATGCAGAAGTGATTGAATCCAGCCCTCCACAAAAAGAGACTTTAAATACCCAGGCGAGTGTACCTCTCTCTCCCTTTGTGGTGTTCTCTTGTCTTACTACACAGCTAGCATTTGCTTCAGCTTGGCCAAACTAGGCTATAAAACTAGCTTTTAATGGTCTTATTTAGGCCTATTTGCCTAGCGGTCTGGGCTGGCACCTTTACTCAGGAAAGTACACACAGTACACCGCACCCAGCTGGGCCAGACTGGTTTGGGCTGAGGAGACCCTTACTGGATCTAGTTTCAACTGGTTTTAATGACTTGTGTGAAGTTGTGGGCACAATCGACATTGTGTGTGTGTATCTGATTTAGTTGGGCTGTGATATAGATCACACCCCTGTGCATTTCTACAACACTCCATGTGCAGAGGCCTTTTCTGTTTCCACTCTCCAGAACGCTCCCTCTAACGTCACAGTTTAATGACAACATTCTACTGTTTGAGGGAGAGGCTTCTTTCTCCAGCCCAAGGAGTCTGATCTCGAGGTGTGTCGCCACTCTTTCTAGGCCTGACAAATCACATATTGAGGTCTGGCATGAGAAGTGGTATATCGAGGTGACGGGTTCCAGGGCCTACATTCAGAAAGCATCTAGTAGGAGTGCTGATCTAGGATCAGGTTCCCCTGTCCATGTAGTCTTATTCATTATGATCTAAAAGGCAAAACTATCTGATCCTAGATCAGCACTCTCTGAGAAGCTTCAGGAATATGGGCCCAGAAGTGTACAAATCGTATATATGTGTCGACGCTCCCTCCTGTGGCAATGCCCGGCATGTTTTGGTTTGACATACCGACGTCTGTCATACTTGATGCGTTGCCATAACGGTACATACAAAACCCACTATCTCGAAGCTGTTGATGTTGTTTGGTTTTTCTGCCCTGCTAGTGCTAACAGCCCTGTTTCTCCCTCGTTCTGTCTCAATCTCTCCTCTCTCTCTCCTTAAACTTCAGCTACAGTGACTGTGGTTGTTTTGCTGCCTTGCTAACCCTGTCCCCCCACCGCCCATCTCTCTCCGTCTGTGTCAACAGATATGTGCGGTGTGCTTGGAGGAGTTCAAACAGAAAGACGAGCTGGGGATTTGCCCGTGCAAACACGCCTTTCACAGGAAGTAAGTACACCAGAGGCCCGGCTGATGCCCACACCCTGTACACAGAGCCTGTGGATGGAGCCTAGCCCAGTTAGGCCTAGCCCAGCTAAGCCTAGGCTGTCTTCCACTCAGCCCCAGTCTCACAATAACATTAAACAGTGTGGTTGAGCCCCATTTTACATAACCCAATCTAATAGCCACACCCTGTACACAGAGCCTGTGGATGGAGCCTAGCCCAGTTAGGCCTAGCCCAGCTAAGCCTAGGCTGTCTTCCACTCAGCCCCAGTCTCACAATAACATTAAACAGTGTGGTTGAGCCCCATTTTACATAACCCAATCTAATAGCCACACCCTGTACACAGAGCACCTTTCCCATCCAAACTGCGATTTCTAAAAGATCACCCAGTTGCAGGATAAGTTCTGTTGATGAGCATATATAGCTAAGCGGACCCAAAATGGTGCCTCCCGCCTCCTTGCACAAAGTTACATCCACACAGTGATTCCAGCTCGCCCAGTCTAATACACACACACACACACACACGCTGTATGCAGCCCTATTCGCACACAATAACAAGTTCCGTTGATGATGAGCATGTGGGTCCAACTAGACCCAGAATGGTACACAGAGCACCTTTCCCATCCTAACTGTGATTCCAACTCACTCATCCTAGTCTAATTCACACACCCACTGTACTCAGCCCAGTCGCACAATAACAATGATATTGGTCTGTTGTTGATAAGCATGAGGGGCAAAGTGGATCCAAAATGGTGGACGTCCTCCTCACACAGAGTGCTTACCGTCAACACAGTAAGTCCAGTGATTCCAACTCACTCAGCCCCAGTTGCACAATAACCGTAACTTCTGTTGAGGGGCAAAGTGGTCCCAATATTGTGGACCGGGCCCTTCCTCACACCAAGTCAAACATGTTATGATTCGGCTGCAGAAGTGATGGTCCCTTTACTGCCATTTCTTCACCGCTATCTAAAGGACCCGCCCAAGGTCTCTTAGTAGAGCAACCCAGCACACGGCAACAGAGTGAAAGACTGAAGAAATCCGTGAAAGTGGTGGGGGGGGGGTGAGATGAATGCAATGGAGAGAGATTATGAGGAAAGGAAACTACCGACCGAGAGCAAGTGAGAGGGAACACAATGCAGCGCTTGATGGATTGGAAGTCTCTGGTGGCCTGGGGCCAAATGAGTTTCCTCCCACCAGCATGACAATTTAAATTGGGCTGTTTGAGCCTCAGCCTAGTTTTTACTACGTGTCAGGAGCTGGGGCGAGGCCCACTCAATCACAACACACTGACTTGCCTGTCAACACACTCCGCTGTGTGTGTGTGTGGCCCTCTGGGACTGCAGAGAGAACTAGATGGCACTAGAGAGCAGAAGATGTATAAACCTCACAGGGGTTGAATGCACCCCTCTAGTAGGTGACCGTGGGAAGGAAGCACAGTCCCTCTCCCCCTTCACTCCTGTGTGTGAGTCCCTTCCCAACCCTGTAGGACCAGAGTGTACCAAAATAGAACTGCCAGCCCCACTGTCAATAATTAAGTAGCAACGAACACGCCACACCGCCCCCACTTACTTCTGACTGAGTCATGGGCAGAAGCTCTAGTTGTGCTTCCCAAATGGCACCCTATTCCCTCTTTAGTGCTCCATTCCCTGTTTAGGGGTGCATACATTTTGCACCCTATTCCCTATTTAGTGCACTATATCGTGCCATTCGGGACGCACACCCTAGTCTAGGCCCCATCAACCTACTGTACTGTCTCGCGCTGTAGTCTCGCTGTCCGATCCGTTAACAATGCATAGCGCAGAGCATCCTTATTCAGTAGGGCTGAACGTGTAGGGATGGTAGATGGCTGCAGATAGAAATGGAACACACAGAACAGGTAGACAGAACACACACATTCAATTTGTATTATACAGTTACCGAGCTATTTCTAGCTGCTATGCGGAACAGTCTGCCCTGTGGAATAAGCCCCCTGGTCTCCCAGTGCTAGCACTTTGTGAGCAGTCAGAAATAGAATAGCTGGATCGGTTGCAGCAGTCAAAGAGCTGTACTGAGAGGCCTAGTGTTTTAGAGAGACAACACTAGAAACACCCACACAGGTACACTCATAGTCTAGCCGATGTTAGTGTCACCCACATTTGCAAGTGATGACTTAAGCCTAAGGGTTAAGAGAGTTGGGTAAGTGACTGAAAGGTTGCTGGTTTGACTCCCTGAGCCGACTAGGTGAACAATCTGTCGATGTGCCCCTTGAGCAAGGCACTTAACCCTAATTGCTCATGTAATTCGCTCTGGATAAGAGTGTCTGCTAAATTACCTTAAAAATGAACAATCTTGTCTCTCTCCATCCCTCACCATCCTCTATCCCCCCCTCTCTCCCTGTTCTTCTCCCTCACTCCCCCACCCCTCTCTGTTCTCCCCCCCATTGGTCTCTCTCGCTCTACCAGGTGCCTCATTAAGTGGCTGGAGGTGAGGAAGGTGTGCCCGCTGTGCAACATGCCCGTCCTGCAGCTTGCCCAGCAGGCGGGCAACACCATCGACGTTACCGTCACCGTGCCCATACAGCAGCCCCTGCCAGGCATGGAAAACCTGGTGTAGCGCAGACTGCAGTGCGCGCGCACACACACACACACACACACACACACACACACACACACCTGTACAAGTACACATATACCTCGATCACACAGGCAGCGTCATTGCATTTTTGGTACACCAGAAGTACATTCATTTCCAATGGAACGCTGTGTTAGCCTTGCATCATCGGACGTATGCATCAAATTCTTTGCGTAGACGGCTTGACAGAGATGGTAGAAGAAGGTGAAGGTTGAACTTTTGTTGCACACATATCCAGATGATGCCGCGTACCATTTTGCGCAATGACGCTGAAGGGATGATCGAGGCGTTTTATATGTGATTAAGAGACTGGGCAGAAACACAACAGTGTTACGGTGCGGACAGAGACTCACGGTGACGAAGAAGTGAATCTGCTGCATCTCCTCTCATCTCTCTGCCTTGGTGGATTCCCATAAGGATTTTTTTGTAATAACGATTCTTTACTGACAATCTCTTTTTTTTTTTGGGACACAGCCGTGGTCACTATTCTGACCGTTTCACAACCAAAGCACTTTTCTGGGGACACCAGCGCGTGACGAGTAAGAGGCACGAAAACCAACAACTACAACATGTTGAAATGAAAATGGCGTCATCGTTTAGTTTTCTTTTTAACGACTAAACCTTAGTATTTTTTTTTTCTACAAGCACTTTAAAAATTGAACGCTTGTGAGGAGGTTGTAGTAGCAACAAGGTTATATTTTATTATTTCAATTAACTTTTTTGTGTGTGTACATACAGAGCCACGTGAGTTAATTTTTTAGTTGAGTGGATACTGTTTTTTTTGGGGGGGGGATATCTTAAAGGGACAGTAGCCTCCAAATGAATTAATGTCAGGATACTCATGGGAAGAATTCTGTGGCCTGATCCACCCTCTCTCACACACATACAGAAGTGGATATTGGAGGTGTGTGTGTGTGAGAGAGGGAAGGGAGGATCACTTCAGTACTTGGTGTGAATTAAGAGAGGATGGGTGTGAATGTGGGGTTGTGACCCGACTGATTCACCAGTGTGCATCGGACTCTGCGTCCCCTCTTGCATATGAAGGTTGTACAGTTTGTTACTCACTGCACACCTCAGTGTCAGCGTTCCCAAATGGCACCCTATTCTCTAAAAAGTGCACTATTTAAGTAATAGGGTGCCATTTGGGACACTACCTGTGTGTGTGTGTGTTACAAAAAGGTTATGTGGCCACTGTCACGGTCTGCATCTCATTTCAGAAAAAGCCAATAGTTACTATTCTGTTGGGGGGGGGAAATGTGAACTAATTGTTAAAACGCAACAATGCCGTGTTCGTATTCTCATTGAAAGATTTTTCACAATGAGGTTTTGAGGGTAGAATCAAAATAAAATAGTAGTATTCTCTAGTGTAAACATAGAGCCCCCCGTGTGTGTCCCACACACACAGACAGACACACACACACCCGACACAAACTGTGGAGGGGTCCTGGCCTCTGTCACGTCCTGTGGACTGGCGATCAGGAAGTAAGAGAAACCCAACACCCAGAGCCCATGGCACCCCTAGAGCCAACATCCAATCAGATGCCTCCGTTATTGTTACATAAGAGAAGACTGAGCCCCTCCCGAGCCCACAGTGCTCCCAAAGCATTACTCATTCAGCTTGTGGCAACGGAGCGCTATGAAAACGCATAGCTGGAAGATTCCTTTTTTGGTTTTATACAGTTAAAAATGCATTCCTCTCTTGCCGTCCTCGGGTTTGAGTTTGAATGACGTTTAGCCTGATGGTAGTCTAAAACAACTAGCCCAATCTACACACTACATAGTAAACTAGAGTACTTGATATAATGCCAATATGATTATATTCCATATTGTCTCCGATGTGATTAAGTCTAGAATCATATATTCTATACGCTAATCTTTACGAAACCTAGAACAAACACTGGTCCACTGAGGCAGTGGTGGTTCTTAAACTTTTCCAGCTCGAGAACCAAATTTAGAAATTGATCGTCCTCCCCTGACCCAAAATGTCCTCCAACAACCCAAATGAAGAATAAATAGTGCGTGATTATAGATGTTTTCCCACAACTCGCAACCCACCTGACATGCCCAGGGCCCCAACCCACACAGTAGTTTAAGAAACCCTGTGCTAAGGCATTGTTGCATTTTGACTGCTATACATGAAAGTATCAAACCAGACAAATTTGCTCAATTCATTTTATTTCCATTTTGTTTTTATCAAACTTTTGACACTATGATGGTAGTGAACACTACAGGGTGACACAGCACTGCCTTGGAGCGTGAAAGGCTTGGTGAAATCGATCAAGTTGTGACTCTACGCAAACTAGGCAGCAAACCTCATCTCTTGTTTGCTAGCCGTTACGGATGTAGCATGACATATGGCAGAAAGACGCATGGTCTTTTACTCAGCACTGAAAGAGCAGGACCACCCGCACTTTCACTTCCTTCTCAATTCAGTCAACGACTCAAAGCTGCTTCTGGGATTAGTAACTACTTAACGCTATTTAGCTTTAGCTTAGCGTTGAGCTAATTAGGCTATGGGAGATATAGGCTAATTATCTAGTTCAAATTCTGGCAGCACTCATATCGGTCAACACACATACGTACGTTTCCAGCAGATGTCATTGAGCTGGTATAGGTCCTGGTTAGCAGTCGTAGAGAACAGCAGGCTCATTCTAGCGCTTTCCCCAATCGCTCTCTCCACACTGGCGTTTTGTTCCCCGATATACACACGCACACTAACCCCTCTACCCTGGTGCTTTGTTGCATCACTGTAGTAAAAGTGCTGTGTGATATTTTGGAACAGAGGGGAAACGGTGTCCCATAGGTCAGGGGTCAGCTTGTGTCACTGGTCACAGACTAGATCTAGGTGATTGGTCATAATAATGGTGTTAAATTCAACTTTATTTATAAGAAAGGCTGGTCTGTCCTAACAGGGTCGATTCGGTTCTTCCCTCTTAAGTGGTTGTACCTTTTCAGGAACCCGGGCTATTTCAGTGTCCCGAGCATCAGGCCCAGCTCTAGAACCACTGCGCTTGTGTCTTCTTAGAATTCTAGGTGTTAAGAACACCAAGTCTATTTTAACTAAATGTTCTGTGTCCACTGGCTTTACCTTCGTACAACAACAGAGGGGAATGTTAGCCCAGCTAGCTGGTGAAAAGAATAGGAGGACATTATTTCTTGCCAATATCAGAAACAATGTCTCCCTCCCACTTCGCCCAATAATATCTATTGTATTTGAGGGAGGAGGATGACAATTGTGATTATTGTATATATTTTTTTTAACTTGTGCTTTACTTACTGTGTGTTCATTTTGGCTATTTGTTTGAAGAGACACCAGTCCGTGGTTGAATGTGGAATGAGAAAAACCATAACCTTTTTATTGAAGGCTCCCGGCGTTACTTGTATGTGCGGGTCGCTTCGGTACCTGTTGGCCTCTTCTTGGTTCTTCTTTGTGGCTACACACAAAAATGAGCTACACAGGATGCAATGGACGTGACACCCTTTCTGTATATAACTCAAATATAGGTATATAACACACATCTTTGTACAAAGAGACTTCAACTCTGATATTAATCTCAGAACTCCAAAGTTTGACTGGTCCGAAGTTTATCTTTTGACAACTAGCCCCAGCACTTTCTTATTCCCTTAAGACTCCGATATTGTTACAGACAGCCAACAAGAACACAGCAAGTCTTGACGCTTCGTCCTCTACTATGTGTGGTTGTCTCTGAATTGACGGTTTAGAGGGAGATTTAACGATAGGACTGGGTGGAGAGGAGACCGATAATGTGAAAAGCATGCGATGAAATGGCAGCTGCACTTGCAACCGATTTCACCATTTTGTAATTGTACATAGAGAGTAGTAGTGTTGGTAGGACGACATACTGCATAAACACTTTTTTACTGTAGAGGGGGTGTGCATTGTGCACCTGTTAGGTTCTAATTCAGAGTAAAAACACTCAACGGACACTGAAAGCTTAACCAAGTTTATTCTGCCGAGAGGCTCCATACAGCTGCATTCAGACAAACACATGTTTCCACCACCACACGTGTGTATATATATATATATATATTCTCCAATTTAGGCACTCCTCCTTTTCTCCAATCCTTACATCTTTTATGGTTTGACAGGAAGACGAAGTGATAGGGTAATAAACCATAATTTCTCCCTCAAGGGGATCTGATCTGACCCCCACCTTGATGCCTAATCCAAAGATCTTCACCCGTATCCCCTCTAGCAATCCTGTGACTTCTTCCCATCCACCTAGCACATTCCAAAGCCATCTGGATCCTACAGATAACCATTCACTTCTGATGTAAAACCCAGTCTCTAGGATAGCAATGTTCCAAGTTTAACCCAGAATCTAACACAACGAATAGTTGAGGATAATTCTTCCATTGAAAACACTGCATCTGAGCACTTATAACTGCCATTTACCCATCTGAGAATTGCAACAATTCCAGACATTTTGTAATGTCTTCTTTCAAATGAGAGTTGAAGGTCAGAAGAGAACTCATCTATTATACCCCATAATTTCTTCCTGTGTAACTCCCTAATCCTTCCCCCACTCTTCTCAGACCAGACATGGTTCTAGGTTCTCTCCTGGAAAGCATGTAGCCACGGTCAAGTGCCATAACAGCAGGCAGTTCGAGGCCCTTCTGCGAGAGGAAGGAATCATGTGTATATTCATAGTGAATAATCACCCATCATCTATGAGTTATTACTGCGGAAAGTACCAGGCCAAATCTATTTGAAAAACATTGGGATTTCGGACGGTTGATGAATTTAGTGATGACTCACCCCACCGTAACCTCCATTGATGTCAGCACTGTTCCAGAGAACGCCAGGCTATTGGGCTGTAATATTAAAGGACTATGATGTACTTGCTTCAATATCATGAATTACTGAGAGGAAAGTGAGGCTCTTTGTCAGCAACCAAAATGTGTAATAACGGGCCCCTTATCGCATATCCTTTCTATAAGGTGCTTTTATCTCAGAAAGTATACCCAGAGACAGGAACATCCCACTCCTTATTTCTTTCTGTTTCAATGGAAGCCAATGAACTAAGTAGACCAGACCAAGCTGCGATCACATTGGTGTCTATAGTAGAGCCACTCCCTTAAGTAGACATTTTTTCAATGGCAAGTGAAACACTTTTTTAAAATCAACCATCTGGCTGTTGGCAGCCATTTTGTGAGTCGGACCTCAAGGTCAACGCTGTGTAAATTGGCCGCTTGGGCCTCAATAACACATGTCACTGCCTCTCAATGTTGTGTATGGTGTCTATTTATTCAATGTATAGCTCTTGGGGTGTCCCCCACCCTCCCCCTTCTCTCCCTTCCTCAAGTACATCCACTGTCTCGCCCCTAACCCACTTTATCCAATCGCCACCACATTCTTCAATGGGTCAACCTACCCCACCCTGTGATAACCTCTCCCACCTTCTTACCCCAACCTCCTGCTTCATCCACCAGCCCACACTTTCTTCCCTTGATGGGTGAACCTACCCTCCATGGGTCTACCCATCCTACCCTGAGATAACATTGTTTATACAATTAAGAATTCTGCAGCAGAATATTTTTGGAGAAATTTGCTGTACAGTATTTGTAAGCTCTATTTTTGTATATTTAATTGACATTTTGGAGGAAAAAAATAATGAATGCATTTCTTTTGCTAATTCTGTTTTATTCATTAATAAAAATGTTGCATGTGACTGACTTGAACTGTAAATAAAATGACCACATTTTGGAAATAATGACAGCTTGCTATGCTTTATTAGTAAAGTTCCTTTTACATGGTTGTAGCAGCATCCTTAAAGGGGCAATATGGGATTCAAACAGCAGTAGGTCCCTGCCACATGTTTTGTAAACAGCTGAGGGTTGGGGCTGTTGAAATAGAACCACTCCAATCCCAGATTGCGACTTTTAACATTGTACTGCACAGGAAGGTATGTCAAATAGTTAGCCAGATCGCAATGATCCTGAACATGTGCTATTACGCCTGAGGGGTATACTAGGAAGGAAGCTATAATGAACTAAAATATATACCGTTTCAAAGATTTGAGTTACAGTTCACATAAGGAAATCAGTCAATTGAAATAAATAAATTAGGCCCAAATCTGTGGATTTCACATGACTGGGAATACAGATATGCAACTGTTGGTCACAACTTTTTTATTTTTTATTACAAAATGGGGTGTGGATCAGAACCAGTCAGTAGCTGGTGTGACCATTTGCCTTGTGCAGTGTGACATCTTCGCATAGACTTGTGGCATGTGGAATGTTGTCCCACTCCTCTTCAATGGCTGTGCAAAGTTGCTAGATATTGTCGGGAACTGGAACACGCTGTCGGAAGACGTCGATCCAGATCATCCCAAACATGCTCAATGGTGACATGCCTGAGTATGCAGGCCATGGAAGAACTGGGACATTTTCAGATTCCAGGAATCGTGTACAGATCCTTGTGACATGGGGCCTTACATTACCATGCTGAGATAAGAGGTGATGGCAGCAGATGAATGGCACAACAATGGGCCTCTGGATCTCGTCACGGTATCTATGTGCATTCAAATTGCCATCGATAAAATGCAATTGTGTTTATTGTCCATCGCTTATGCCTGTCCATACGATAACCCCACCGCCACCATGGGGCACTCTGTTCACAACATTGTCATCAGCAAACCGTTCGCCCACACGGCGCCATACACGTGGCCTGCGGTTGGACTTACTACCAAATTCTCTACAACAACCGAGGCAATTTATTTGTGCACAACATTTGAGAGAAATAAGCTTTTTGTGCATATGGAACATTTCTGGGATCTTATTCCAGCTCGTGAAACATGGGACCAACACTTTACATGTTCGTTCAGTGTAGATCTACTCTGGGTTTTCTACAGCTAGCCAGCTTCAGTTAACTTCAGGCTTCATCCGTACTACAACGGTGGATATTGCTTTCCTGCCTGCCGCTAACTAGCAGGTTTGTAATTGCGCATGCATGCCGCACGTGGATAGTCCAACACCGAACTCTTCATTGAGACAATGATGTAACATCAATCCATGGGCGAGTTATTGCAACATTTTCATTTGTGCCGAAATCAAAATGAAAGAAGACATGGCCGGCTGAACTTGCAAGATATGGTGTGAGAGGCTTTTCGAAGTGCAGCCTTTATTTTATTACTTCTCCCCATGCCGTCTTTGTACATTTTTCTCCCCAACCTTATCGATTTAAATAATTGTATTAAATCATACAAAAGTTTGACTGTGCATCAGTGGAGCTCATCTCAAGAACATGGAAGCGCCGTTCTTGGGGAGAGTAGTGGGGGCAGGAGCGAGAACTGCCACTGACCTGACACACCCACTCAACCAGGAGCACCAACTCTTACCATCGAGCCGCCGATACAGAGTCCATCTTTACAGATCCCAGAAATCATCCTTTCCCACCAGTCAGTGGAGGCTGCTGAGGGGAGGACGGCGTATAACAATGGCTGGAAAGGAGTCAATGGAATGGTTTCAACCACATGTTTGATACCATTCCATTGACTCCATTCCAGCCATTATTATGAGCCGTCCTCCCCTCAGCAGCCTCCACTGCCACCAGTATGAATCAATTGAATAAATAACTGCTCAACTCCTCCCAGAATTGACAAACGTCATTACAGACTGTATCCACATGTTATTGCTTGTGATTTATGGATGCATTTATGCACCTATTGGTGATGCTGTGCTGTTAAGATGCATGACACATTTCCAGAAAGGGACACAATAAAAGTTGTATTATTATTTAAATTTCAGATGCATCCTGTCATTACTAAATGTGAGTTTTAAAAAAGATAAACATTTGTGTTAAACTTCATTTGAGGAAGAAGGGGATGACTCAATCTATGCGAGAGGGTAAACGATCTGATTTCATTAGTCCTCAACTCACGACTCAGACACTTCAGAAGGATTCATTGCCATAGAAATTTACCTGGCTAAAAGGTGAGCCACTTTCATGGTACTGTTGAACTCAGTTGACCAAAGATGCCTCAAACTTGATTAGTAGTATTGAGCTCTGGTATGACATAATACCAATGGTGGAAATGTATTCAAGTGGCTAATCAAGACTCTTGGCTCGCACACTGCATCACTAGTTGCATAACACCAACTTTTACAGATGCAGACCCGCCCCAAACAAACAGAAACACTCCAAATGACATTGCTTAGTTTATAGCCGAACCTGACAGGTAAACGCATGGTGTGAGTATTCTGTCATCGGTGCTGTATCCTTCCTGTTACAGTAACAGACTTTAAAGTGGAGGGATGGTTTGTCTAATAGATGGAAACAAACCTGATAAGTTTACTCGGGCCGTTTACCATTGGACCATTTTTTTCCAGGTTCCTGTATGTGTCGGTGGGTGTTCTCTCTCTCTCTCTCGCGAGAGCATGCTTTTCCCGCGTGAGCTCACAGTTCCTCCATATTGGTCACGTTCCCCTGCCCAGACGTTGCATGCATCAACCAATAGTTGCGTGCCACGTCATCGACTACATTTACATTTAAGTCATTTAGCAGACGCTCTTATCCAGAGCGACTTACAAATTGGTGCTTTCACCTTATGACATCCAGTGGAACAGCCACTTTACAATAGTGCATCTAGGTCTTTTAAGGGGGGAGGGGGTGAGAAGGATTACTTTATCCTATCCTAGGTATATCGACTGACAGATTGCTGTAATATATGTGGTTAGCTGATACGTAAAATACCTTTCCTGGCGTTGTAAGATCTAGCAGGCATCAATGACGCCTGGGGGCAGAGGAATACGCCCAATATCTGGCATGCTCATGTGACAGAGGGGACAGTTGGCTCTGGTCTACTTATTGTCCCTTCCCGCTCAACCAGATTTTTTTGCCAGTGTGATATCTTGCCCCGGGGGCAATAAGTAGACCAGAGAAAATGAGTGGGGTGTCACACCTTCCTTACTTCAGAGCTCCATGGCAACAACAGGCCTCAGAGTGTCTGTACTGTTCCCGCTCAACATGCTTCGGCCAATCAGAGCGTCTGTACCGTTCCCTTCTCTGGTGTTGAGTGAAATTAAGGATTGGCTGGTTTAGATCATTCAAACTCAACTCTGGACCTCAAAGCCAGTTCCATTGCATTTTTTCAACGTTCCCCTCTAATTGGGGACTGTTTTAGACCTGGGACACCAGGTGTGTGCAATTAATTACCAGAACAGAAAACCAGCAGGCTCCAGACCTTGTAGGGTAAGAGTTGAAGGTATTTAGATTGAAGGTATTGAGTCTGAGAATCATGTTGTACAGGATAAACTGTGATTGACTAAGATTATCACGAGAAATCAGCCAAAATCGTCTTCTCTACTGGTTTGGGACAAACGCATCGTATCGAGCATCTCAGAGCAGGAGTAGCGATTTAGGATCAGTTTTGTACTTTCAATCACAAAAGTTACATAGACAGGGAAGACATGACTCTAGATCAGCACTGCTACTCTGAGACCCTTTATAAATACAGACCGATTAGGGTGTGAAGTGCCACCACTAACTTACTACCTGTTGAACTAAACAGGAGTTTGGTGCTTTGATTCGACAATTTATAAAGAATCCACAGACGTTTAATGTATGTTTTAAGGATATTGGTCCCAGAAAGTTAGCCTGGATAAACCAGACTGGACACGGCACTCACCATTGTGAATCCCATCTTTCAGTACGGTGTAAACAGGCTACCACGAAAGCGGCCTGCATCTGCGCTCTAACGCAGCCCACTCGGATTATTTGCCCAAAATGTTGGCAAAAGATCAGACTGGTCAAAAGACCAATAATTGGGCAAAATATCAGAATTGGGCTGCCTGTGTAGAACCACCCTAAGAGCTGTACCACTCTAAAGTGCTTTTAAAATGTAAGACAGATGTGAATCGGCCACGAGAGGAAATTAAAAGTAGTGCCTGGTTGGACGCCTTCAGTTTGCTGAAATAAAAAGGAAATTGCCTTGCCACTTTACACCTGTTTTCAGACCAATTTGTCCATGCCTGTTGAGTTTCTGTAATCACAGGCAAGTGAAAGCATCTCACCTCGAATTCACACTCCAAATATCCATATTCAGAACACGGTGACTCACACACACACCCCACACACGCATTCCAGTTAGCAAAATGACGTTGAAAATACATTTTTTTCTGACGTTGACAATCAAGGTTAATTTTCAGTTCTGAAATCAAATGAAAGGGATCTGGTTCAGCCAGCAGCTCATACGAGGCAAACGCAAAAACCCCAGAGAAATAAAAGTTATACAGTTAACCGCCTGAAGCAATGGAGGATGACAAATCACATATTATAAATGTGAATGTTTTGATTGGCTAATTGCCGGTAGCAATTCAGCCATGTTTACGTGCCGTGACATTGTACATAGCAGGGCGGTGGTGCTCACATTGGGCTCAGACGACATTGAATCATAAGATCTCCATATTGTGTAATGACAACTCAAATCTATGTCAACATTTCGTAATGAAACCAATGTGTTATCTGAAATGGTTCGAGGAAGAAAGGCTCCATTGTCAAAAGTATATGAATAGAGCCACAGGCTCTGTTGCTCAGTCCACTTTTACAGCAGTGGTATACAAGTAATACCCACATCTGGACTTGGTATATTCCACACACTCTGGTCAGCAGTGATGACTATCAATAGTAAATCCTGTTCCAGTGTTTGTCCATCCCAACTGTCACCCTATATAGTGTACAACTTTTGACCAGGGCTCTTATGTAGGTAATAGGGTGACATTTGGGACACATACTTGGCCTTCACTGGAGCCCTCTGGGCCACAAATCAAATAGTACGGCCATTCATGACTTCTCTGTACAGCTGGGGCAGAGCTGGTGTCCATTTGTCTTGTCACGTGATGGAGTTGGCACGTGTGTGTGTGTGTGTGTGTTTGTGTGTCAGTGGGTTGGTCTGAAAGGTGAAGAATATATCAAAAGCAGACCAGGGGCCACACATCACGTGCAACCTCTGCACCATGGGTGGGAGCCTAACGACCTTGACCGGTCTTCAGCAGTTGAGGGCCCCCTATGGGCCATGGTTAAAAGTAGTGAACTAAATAGGGAATAGGTGCCTTTGCCCTACTGACCAACTGGCCTCTCCCAGTCCATACTGTGTTGTTGTTTCCCTTTGCCCTACTGACCAACTGGCCTCTCCCAGTCCATACTGTGTTGTTGTTTCCCTTTGCCCTACTGACCAACTGGCCTCTCCCAGTCCATACTGTGTTGTTGTTTCCCTTTGCCCTACTGGCCAACTGGCCTCTCCCAGTCCATACTGTGTTGTTGTTTCCATTTGCCCTACTGACCAACTGGCCTCTCCCAGTCCATACTGTGTTGTTGTTTCCCTTTGCCCTACTGACCAACTGGCCTCTCCCAGTCCATACTGTGTTGTTGTTTCCCTTTGCCCTACTGGCCAACTGGCCTCTCCCAGTCCATACTGTGTTGTTGTTTCCCTTTGCCCTACTGACCAACTGGCCTCTCCCAGTCCATACTGTGTTGTTGTTTCCCTTTGCCCTACTGGCCAACTGGCCTCTCCCAGTCCATACTGTGTTGTTGTTTTCCTTTGCCCTACTGACCAACTGGCCTCTCCCAGTCCATACTGTGTTGTTGTTTCCCTTTGCCCTACTGAACAACTGGCCTCTCCCAGTCCATACTGTGTTGTTGTTTCCCTTTGCCCTACTGACCAACTGGCCTCTCCCAGTCCATACTGTGTTGTTGTTTCCCTTTGCCCTACTGACCAACTGGCCTCTCCCAGTCCATACTGTGTTGTTGTTTCCCTTTGCCCTACTGACCAACTGGCCTCTCCCAGTCCATACTGTGTTGTTGTTTCCCTTTGCCCTACTGACCTCTCCCAGTCCATACTGTGTTGTTGTTTCCCTTTGCCCTACTGACCAACTGGCCTCTCCCAGTCCATACTGTGTTGTTGTTTCCCTTTGCCCTACTGACCAACTGGCCTCTCCCAGTCCATACGGTGTTGTTGTTTCCCTTTGCCCTACTGACCAACTGGCCTCTCCCAGTCCATACGGTGTTGTTGTTTCCTTTGCCCTACTGACCAACTGGCCTCTCCCAGTCCATACGGTGTTGTTGTTTCCCTTTGCCCTACTGACCAACTGGCCTCTCCCAGTCCATACGGTGTTGTTGTTTCCCTTTGCCCTACTGACCAACTGGCCTCTCCCAGTCCATACGGTGTTGTTGTTTCCCTTTGCCCTACTGACCAACTGGCCTCTCCCAGTCCATACTGTGTTGTTGTTTCCCTTTGCCCTACTGACCAACTGGCCTCTTCCAGTCCATACTGTGTTGTTGTTTCCCTTTGCCCTACTGACCAACTGGCCTCTCCCAGTCCATACTGTGTTGTTGTTTCCCTTTGCCCTACTGACCAACTGGCCTCTCCCAGTCCATACTGTGTTGTTGTTTCCCTTTGCCCTACTGACCAACTGGCCTCTCCCAGTCCATACTGTGTTGTTGTTTCCCTTTGCCCTACTGACCAACTGGCCTCTCCCAGTCCATACGGTGTTGTTGTTTCCCTTTGCCCTACTGACCAACTGGCCTCTCCCAGTCCATACGGTGTTGTTGTTTCCCTTTGCCCTACTGACCAACTGGCCTCTCCCAGTCCATACGGTGTTGTTGTTTCCCTTTGCCCTACTGACCAACTGGCCTCTCCCAGTCCATACGGTGTTGTTGTTTCCCTTTGCCCTACTGACCAACTGGCCTCTCCCAGTCCATACTGTGTTGTTGTTTCCCTTTGCCCTACTGACCAACTGGCCTCTCCCAGTCCATACTGTGTTGTTGTTTCCCTTTGCCCTACTGACCTCTCCCAGTCCATACTGTGTTGTTGTTTCCCTTTGCCCTACTGACCAACTGGCCTCTCCCAGTCCATACTGTGTTGTTGTTTCCCTTTGCCCTACTGACCAACTGGCCTCTCCCAGTCCATACGGTGTTGTTGTTTCCCTTTGCCCTACTGACCAACTGGCCTCTCCCAGTCCATACGGTGTTGTTGTTTCCCTTTGCCCTACTGACCTCTCCCAGTCCATACTGTGTTGTTGTTTCCCTTTGCCCTACTGACCAACTGGCCTCTCCCAGTCCATACTGTGTTGTTGTTTCCCTTTGCCCTACTGACCAACTGGCCTCTCCCAGTCCATACTGTGTTGTTGTTTCCCTTTGCCCTACTGACCAACTGGCCTCTCCCAGTCCATACGGTGTTGTTGTTTCCCTTTGCCCTACTGACCAACTGGCCTCTCCCAGTCCATACTGTGTTGTTGTTTCCCTTTGCCCTACTGACCAACTGGCCTCTCCCAGTCCATACGGTGTTGTTGTTTCCCTTTGCCCTACTGACCAACTGGCCTCTCCCAGTCCATACTGTGTTGTTGTTTCCCTTTGCCCTACTGACCAACTGGCCTCTCCCAGTCCATACTGTGTTGTGTCTGCTCTGGATTGGCTGGAGAGGTGCGACGATAAGACTAATCAGCCGCTTGACTTCCACCTACTTTCCCCTGCAGTCAGAACCACAGAACCACAGAGTGCCGTGGTCTGGCTGAGTTGTCCTTCAGTTTATAGCCTTTGGTCCTGTCCAGAAACGACCCCTAGCGTAGACCAGGGGGATTCCCAGACGCTTTTTACCTCGTGACCCACCAATTGATGTGTCTGTTGAGTCGCGACCCAACGTGACGGTTGAGTGGTGAAAAAACATGGTCAGACCAAAGAATAAGTTGTTCATTTATTAATAATACACTCTTCTTCAAAACATGTAACTGAATGTAGATTAAAGTACGGGGTCTTAAGGAATTGACTGCATAATAACACAAATATTTGTAACAATGCACACAAAAAGGTCATCCCGTGACCCATCTGTTCCCCTGCCGCAATCCAAAAGTCGGTCCCGACCCACAGTTTGGGAACCACTGTCCTAGACTATGATGGAAGGATTGGACGGGTGTAAGTTGTGTGACACATAAATGATATCTAGCCGGTCAAAGGTTAGACATGTGGCAGACAATGCGTGTGCAGTCCACGTTAAATCGTCATCACATGCAATGTTGCAGAATCTCGAAAGCAGCAGCGATAGTACCATCCGTACATTGGGTGTGAGCCTTGCTTTTGCCACATGTGTTATGTTAAGGTGGTTGTGTGAGGCCTGGGGCTCTATTCAGTCCGTAACACGGCCGTTCAGCGCTAAAAGCCCAATTTAAAGGCAATGTTCCCACGTTAGCGGACACCTCATTCACAGTAAACGCTGTATGTCAGCTCAATCGGAAATTACCTTTAAATGTATGTCACACAACATGTGATGCTTCATTGATACAGATGTAATAGAGCCCCTATACTTCTAGGGTAGGTACAGTACAGTGAGTGACCTGTCCACAATGTTCCGCATGTGAAGTCTCGCCTCAGGTGTTTATTAGGAAAAATGTCAAATAACTCGGTTGCATACATCTGTGAAGGGTGATGATACTCTTGACTAGATTTTGGCCTGTTTTACCGGTTTGAGTTCTGTTAGCCAATAGAGAGAGGAAGGAATAAGGTGAACTACCATAGGCACAGCCCGAGGCCCAACATTAGGCCACTGTGCTCGTAAATGGAGGAGCAATGCCCTCTAGTGGACAAATAGGATGCTTCAACTCCATTTATTGGGCGCTTAAATAGAGTATGGCGAAGTGACACTGACCCCCCCCCCCCCTACTAATGGTTAAGGATAGGATTGGAGGAAGGGATAGCTGATTCTAGATCTGTACCTAGGGGAAACAGTCTATTAGGAGTACATAGTGTTTTTTTTTAAAGAGAACCGCTTCTTTTAGGCTTGGTTTTTGTGTAAACACATTCTGACAACTGTTGTAAGAAGGGCTCTATAAATACATTTCATTGATTGATTTATTCTACAAAAAATATATATCATTTGCTTTACAAACAATTCAATGTATTTAAGCCATTTTATTGATGATAAAAAATGGATGAATTTGACTATGAATGGGAAAATAACACCTTTTAATGTATTGCAATGGTCTTAGGATGATGAACATTGTAGTGGGAATGACCTGTTTGGGTTTTGAATCAACCTGGTCATACCAATATGACATACCTATATTCGATACAGTACATTAATGAGCAGAATATCAATGACTGTCCAAAAGAATAAAGAATGTGCACACTTAGTTGCCCAGATAAGTGTTGAGGTAATGAGTTCAAATACTATTCAGACAAATGGACAGAAAAATACAATCATCCATACAGAGAATGTGTGCAGAAGAGGTAAAAAGATGCTAGCCTGTGTCCCGGGTTCTGTTTGTGCCATCTTGCCAATCCCTATGGTCATTGACATGGCAAGATGTAGCAACAGATCTGGATCCAGGCTAATTAATCACATAAGACTTGACACATGTTTTTCTAAAATGGCACCCTATTCACTATATAGCGCACTACTTTTGTTCAGGGCCCATAGGATTCTGGTCAAAAGCAGTGCACTATATAGGGGATAGGGTGCCATTTGGGACAAAAGAGACATAAGAGATGAAAACATAAAATCTTGGCACAAAGCTGGTCTTAGGAAAATCCAGTCAAATGCCTGACACAGGAGAATAGTTTGTTTTACAGACAAAAATGGATTGGCCATATCCCAAACAACCTTATTCCATGAATCAGAACTGGGCTTTGAAAGAGCAAAAATGAAGATGCAACACAACAACAAAAAAGAGTATCAATAGGAAACAATAGCCAGGGTTCTTGAAAATAACAAATAATGAAAGTATCATGTACCAACTTATTACAATAAACAAATCAAATAAAATGGCGACAAGGAATCTTGATCATGGGAATCATTCAATTATTTGATATTCGGAATGACTAAGTTACCAAATCAAGTCCTAAAAACTTTTAAAAGGGATAGTTCACCAAATTACAAACGGTTACATTGGTTTCCTTACCTTATAACCAGCCTGCGGCAGTGTCCAGGTAAACAAAACCAAAGCACGGACTTACCTTGTCAATAGACTGCTTATAAGGGAAGGGAAACTATGTCATCTTGTCATTTGGGCTAATTCTCTCTTTAACTACAGACACATTGAATCTATGGATAAGATCCTAGTAGTGGAACATCCAGCAGGGATCATCAACTATAAATCGACCGTGGGCCGGTTTTATTCTTGAGCGGATGGCCAGGGGGAATAGAAGATAATTACATTTGTAGGCTAAACATTTACCTTACGGTAAACAGATACAGTACCAGTCAAAAGTACCGGATTGACTGACCTTCATGTCTTAAAGTAATGATGGACTGTCGTATCGCTTTGCTTATTTGAGCTGTTCTTGCCATAATGTGGACTTGGTCTTTTACCAAATAGGCTAAATATACCAATCCTACCATGTCACAACACAACTGATTGACTCAAACGCATTAAGGAAAGAAATTCCACAAATGAACTTTTAAGAAGGCACACCTGTTAATTGAAATGCATACCAGGTGACTACCTCAAGAAGCTGGTTGAGAGAATGCCAAAAGCTGTCATCAAGGCAAAGGGTGGCTACTTTGTAAAATCTAAAATATATTTTAATTTGTTTAACCCTTTTTTGGTTACTACATGATTCCATATGTGTTATTTCATAGTTTTGATGTCTTCACTATTATTCTACAAATGTAGAAAATAGTTTAAAAAATGAATAAATAAAAACCTTTTGAATGGATACGTGTCTAAACCTTTGACTAGTACTGTATATTTGCCCAAAACAATCATTTCAAACCTTGCATACATTTGTATACGATCACATATCTCTCTCTATTATGCGTGGGAATAGGCGGTGTCAGAAGAAAGCCCAAAAAATTGTCAGACGCACGGCAAGCGGTACCGGAGCGTCAAGTCTAGGTCCAAAGGGCTTCTTAGCAGCTTCTACCCCCAAGTCATAAGACTGCTGAACAATTCATTAAAAATGGCCACTGGACCATTACATTGACCCCCCCTCCATTTGTTTAGTACATATCGTCTTGAACTGCACTGTTGGTGAAGGGCTTGTAAAGTAAAGCATTTCACAGTAAGGTCGACACTTGTTGTATTGGGCGTATTTGACAAAGAAAGTTTGATTTGAATACTTTGGAACAGATTTCCTAAATGAAAATCAATTGGAGCCGATTTGATGTTTTTACAGTACTTTATGTCCAACCAAGTTCTCTTTTGTTGCTCAGAAATCAAATGCAACCCCTGTCCGGGACCCCCAGTCGGGGAACCCAGATATAGAGAATGTTTCTGTCCGAACGACTCCTCTTCAACTCTTAATCTCATTCTCTTATTTGATTTCGGTTTTTCAGGACATGTTCTAAAACAATGTCAGCAGGGCTTCTGTCACGCAATGCATTTGGATAAGAAGCTTTAAAGCAAACCAACACAAACACAGAGGACACGAACATAGTTAGACTCGCCATTACCTGGTAACGATCATGAGCATAAGGTCATGTCGGCGTAAAATGAACCTCAACAGGACTTGAAATCCAGTTGACCCAGGTTCAACCATAAACCTCAACCGCCAATGACAGATATAGGCGATTAAAATAGGGTCTGCATTGTGTGACATGTTAAAAAACTCCCCCATTGCCATTGGCTACTGGTCATGAAGTGATCTATCTTCATGCCCCTAATTGGCCACCATTCAGTTTAAACAAAAAAATCAACCAAATCATCACGACTATGTAAGAGAGCAACCAACCGATCGCTCACACCACAGAGGAAACCATGGAAACGGCATGACAATGTTTGACCGACGGAAGTGTGATTTTTGTTCATCTTTACAGAACCACACGGGCCTCTAAAAGCGCTCGGGGGAAAAAGTGCATCATTATCTGTCAAATACTGAGAAAGCGTTTTAAAACATTTAAAAAACAGCACTAATATTAAATATCAGTATTATCTTATTTTTTTCCCCCCACTAGTGCAACAGACGTATTAAAAATAAAAAAAACACAGCATAAACCTTTTTGCAAGCAATCTTAAAATCTTTTTAAATATTAATCTAGAACTACAGCCACTACAGCAGAATATGTTAAAGGCAACGTGATGATTGGTGCATGAACACAAACATGCCAACATTATAGACCTCTCTTTTTTTTTATAGAAATAAATAGCTCAAATAAATCTTTATCCTCTTTCTTTCCTAAATAATGTCCATCTCTATAGCACATTTCTGATGAACACTGAATATAAAGCATCTATAGCACACAACTGCAAACTTCAACACTACCGTTTATACATAATATACAGTGGCAAGAAAAAGTATGTGAACCTTTTGGAATTACCTGGATTTCTGCATCAATTGGTCATCAAAATTGATCTGATCTTCATCTAAGTCACAAACATAGTGTGCTCAATAGACAAACTGTGCTTAAAAACTAATAACACACAAATTATTGTATTTTTCTTGTCTATATTGAATACATCATTTAAACATTGGGAAAAGTATGTGAACCCCTTGGCTAATGACTTCTCCAAAAGCTGATTGGAGTCAGCTAACCTGGAGTCCAATCAATGAGAAGAGATTGGGGACGTTGTTTAGGACTGCCTTTCCCTATAAAAAAAACCTCACAAAATATGAGTTTGCTATTCACGAGAAGCATCGCCTGATGTGAGCCATGCCTCGAACAAAAGAGATCTCAGAAGACCTAAGATTAAGAATGGTTGACTTGCATAAAGCTGGAAAGGGTTACAAAAGTATCTCTAAAAGCCTTGATGTTCATCAGTCCACAGTAAGGCAATTTGTCTATAAATGGAGAAAGTTCAGCACTGTTGGACAGATGAAACTACAGTTGAGTTGTTTAGAAGGAACACACAACACCATGTGTGGAGAAAAAAAAAGGCACAGCACACCAACATCAAAACCTCATCCCAACTGTAATGTATGGTGGAGGGAGCATCATAGCTTGGGGCTGCCTCAGGGCCTGGACCGCTTGCTATCATAGACAGAAAAAAAGAATTCCTTCGTTTTTCAAGACATTTTGCAGGAGGATGTTAGGCTATCTGTCCGCCAACTGAAGCTCAACAGAAGTTGGGTGATGCAACAGGACAACGTCCCAAAACACAGAAGTAAATCAACAACAGAACGGCTTCAACAGAAGAAAATACGCCTTCTGGAGTGGCCCAACCCAATTGACATGCTGTGGCATGACCTCAAGAGAGCGGTTCACACCAGACCTCCCAAGAATGTTACTGAACTGAAACAGTTCTGTAAAGAGGAATGGTCCAAAATTCCTCCTGACTGTTTTGCAGGTCTGATCCGCAACTACAGAAAACATTTGGTTGAGGATATTGCTGCCAAAGGAGCATACTTTTCCCAACCTGCACTGTGAATGTTTACACGGTGTGTTCAATAAAGACATGCACATGTATAATTGTTTGCGTGTTAATAGTTTAAGCAGACTGAGTTTGTCTATTGTTGTGACATTTGATGACCAATTTATGCAGAAATCCAGGTATTTCCAAAGGGTTCACATGCTTTTTCTTACCACTGTAGTTGAATCTTTCCTTTCGACTTTGGAGAAGAAAAAAAACTCACAGAATGGACACCTGTAGACTCTTAATATTTGTCTGTTTTCGTCATTTCGATACTTATACGTATGACCTTAATTTTTTAGAACACCAAACGCAGTAATCTTTTTATATTACAAACAACATTATGTACAGTGTTTAATGTCTTAAAGAAGACAAGATTGTCAGGAACTGAAAACCCCCTAAAGTTGAATCCCAGAATGGCACCCCACTCCCTATATAGTGCACTACTTTTGACCGGAGCCCTATGGGCCCTGGTCTAACGTACAGCAGTTCACTATACAGGGGAAAAGGGTGCCATTTGGAGCACAGCCTAAAAAAAACAAAGGATAAGTCAAAGCCTACCAGAGGATCAGCTTCCAACTGTTGTCTTCTGTCAGAAGGAGTCCACATTAGACTTGAGATGCCTCCCTGGGGTGTTGCATGGTTTGGGTCGGTGTGCATTGTTGCCTGAGCTCGACGACTTGCTTAAATGCATTAACGGTACAATATTGCGAGTGGATCCATACAGGCTAATGCTGTCCTCTTCTCCCATCATTGCACTGAGCGAAAAATAACTGGTCAGGCGTAAGATAGTTAGGCTATGAGCTTCCACCATTTTGCTTTCACTTGACAAGGCAATCAGTGCAGGTGAAGAAACAAGAGGACTTTGAGGCAAATTGAGATCAACGCTGCATCCCAAATGTCACCCCATTCCCAATATAGTGCACTACCTTTGACCAGAGCCATTTGGGAGGCATCCAGGGACACTTCCTACCTCTCCACCAGCTGTGTGTCGTTGCACGAGTCATCCTGCTCAGCAGAGGGCTCCAGAGAGTCAGCTGATCTATGACATCGAACAAATTGCAACTGGCCATAAAGTTGGATAGAGGGCACACTTAAGAAGCCGTTGCGGCGAAAGAGGAAAATATGTGCCCTCTATCCAACTCGATGTAATTGGCGGACAATTAAAAGCCCTTCCGGTGTACTGGCTGTAAATACAACAGCGTATATATATATCATAATAAACGGCTGTAACATATATACATGTATTATACATTATGTTTATAGCCAGTTAACATATAAATTGCATCGTGTCAATCAACAATCAGCAACTCTTTTCGCTCACGGAAGTTGTGCTTTTGCGTGCACTGGATGTAGGCTATAGCCATTTCTCAACTGGCACCCTATTCCGCGCACTACTTTTGACCAGAGTCTTATGAGCCCTGGCTAAACGTATTACACTACATAGGGAATAGGGTGCATTTGGGATGCAGCTTATGCATGTAATTCACTGCAGCTTACAGAGCTAGTGGCTAGTACAGGGTTAACGTCTGCCTTTTACCACACTCCTATAGATCAGTGGCACACTGGAGAAAGCATTTTACGAAATGAAGAGAGAACAGACACACGGCTATGAATGGCATCAATTCTGAAATAGAGGCCTAATGAATTCATTTGCAACCCTGCTTAAAAACAAATAACACAGTAGCTGCCTTGTGGACCAACCGGCCTATAGATACCGTAAGAGTCCCACAGACAAAAGTAATTGACAGCTGAAAAATCCAAGAGTGTGCGAGAGATGGTGCTCGGCTGATGAGCATGCGGAGGATGGACCTAGTGTTCAATACTGCGCTGTTCCCATGGCGACCACACCATGGAGTGGCTGATAGGCCGATAAAGAACTTGGAATAAAAATGTTCTCGAGGTGACAAGATATCTTCTCGTTTTATGTTCGACCAAGTCTGCAGCTGGTGAGTCATGTATCCCTCCCTTAAAACACACACACACAGGTTGGGAATCTATTTTAACTAACGGTTTAGCATCTTGATATAAAGCATCCCAGACGCAATGCTCTCAGTGAAGAACGAGAGCCTGCTCTTTCATGACATCCGTCCTCCTGCTTACAGCTCTTTTCTCAGTTGAAATCAAAATGGCCGCCGAGATTACAGCATCTACAAAGTCCAATAGTCCTGCTGAGTTTACGTTTCAAATCTGTTTGGCAGGTCAACAACTCACAGGCAGGGTCCCTGTATGCTTTTGCGGAAACTTACGGTTCCCTGGTCTTGTTACCTGCCGGATGATGTCTTTACCACACCATAAAGTTGGATAGAGGACACACAAAATGTAATACTTTAAAATGGAGTTAGCCCTCAATGTTGCTGCCCATGAGCTCTCGTACATATCTATGGTAAAGGAGGGCTTGGTCCCTTCATGAAAATCTCCACTGGGTTTGTATGCTCCAGGGTAAGGTGTGGACCTATCCTACCCAGGCCCTACCCAGGCCTCTTGTCTTGTCTATCCTCTGTTCTGTAATGCATTGTAATGGTCTATCTATCTATCTGTCTGTGGTGTCTGTGTCTTTCTTTTAGTCGAGGCTAAGGGCCGAAAACACATTGGTTTTTATTTTTAACTAAAAAGCAGCATGTTCATCAACTTCCACTTTCTCCAACAGTTGCTGCATTTCCTCTTCAGTTATGTGTGTGTGTTGGCTGACTGGTACGTCAAGGGGTTTCAAATGACAGGGTCTGTTCTGTTGGTGTGGCTGGAAACAAAATGGCTGACCCTTCTTTGGGGGGGGGGGGGGGGGGGTCCTGAGTGGTGAAAGGGGTTAGCAGAGGATGTCCGCCTTCACGTGCAGAATTTTGGAGAAGCCCGGTCTCTTCTTCAAGCCCTGGAGGGTAAAGAGGGATGGATGGAGGGCTTAGACCACTACACTCATTTATGCAGAGAAAAGTCAACATCACTTCTTGAGTTTGTAGACCATTGTGCATACGCACACACACACACACACACACACAGTAGAGGCCGTTGAACCATCGAAAGGGTGTGTGTAAATGAGCGTGCCTCAATCTATTAGGGCCCGGTGACGATGCCAGCGTCGCGATACTCGTTAGTATCATGGCAAGGGAGCAAAACGCAAAGCGGCTTCAACGTCTTTAGGAAAATAGCTCTAATGTCGGAAACAAACATCAATACGTTGTCATTCCCGAGTCACATTTATTTACTTCCCAAAACTATTAGCACACTACATTTTACATACAGCAGACTAAAGAGTTCGGTCTGCTTTTTGCGTTTTCATATTCCACCATGGGAAAAATATGGCGATGTCAATATCGTCACAGACCTATTAAGAATGTGTGAACCGAAAATACACTTAAGAGCGTTTCTCCGGGAGAAGCGGTATTTAGGATACAGAAAAGTAAGCATATAACTACATTTGTAGACCAGCATATAACTAAGTTTGTAGACGGTGCTGGTTCCTTATAGCGGTTTTCACTGACTGTACAGTACACACACACACACACACACACACAACTCATAGGTTTCTCCCCCTCGAGGGTTTATTGAGTTTGACTAAATGTTTGCTCTGCTTCTCCCCCGTCTGGCTACAGCCATGACAAATGAACAGTGCCGAAATTACACACACACACACTTTTAGCTCTCTGGAGTTAGTTACTTAACGGCTATGAGCAATCTAGCACAGCATCCACCAGGGAGAAAGGGGCACCTTCCACACTGACTCACAGAAGGAGGGAAGGCTCACACGCCCACCCTATTCCCTATTTAGTACGCTACTTTGACCAGGGCCCATAGAGAAAAATGTAGACAAAGTCCCGAGTGCGAATATCGACGCGCTCTTCCTCTTAACCTCCGAGTGGCGCCCGCCGTGGGCGTGCGACCGCCCTCAACGCCCCCGCTTCCTCCCTTCAGAAAGCAGCTGGGATTAATTCCATTTCCTCAATTCCTCAGACGACCAGCTGAACTGGACTTCCTGGTTTGGAGTCACGGTACGGTTCAGTGTGGTCGAGTTGTAATAATAGGCAACTCTCGCTCGCCCACCGAACCGCCGCTGAAGGATGCTACAGACTTAGTCATATACATTACATGTATACTGTGGGCAGGAGAGAACCCAAAGACAGGAAATTGTTTGGACTGGCATAGTTAGGAGAACTGATCCAGAGTAAGTTTTAATAGTAGTAAGTGTATTACACCCCCTTTTTAAAAATGATCTAAGATGATTTTTAAATGCAATTCTTTTTTAAGAGCATTTGGGATTCATTGGGACGTGGTCTCTGAAATGGAAGTTAAAAGCTCCGTTCTCATTACCTGCAGCTTGTTCACCATCTCGTCAAACAGCTTCCTAGCCTCAGGGCTGCTGGGGTCCTCGAAGTAGTCCTCCACCCCGATCTGCACCACCATGGACTTCAGGTTACGACACACACCTGGAGGGGCGAGACTGTGTTTACAACCCTCACACGGAAGCTGCAGACACGCCACCCAATTCCAAATAGAACCCCCTCGACCCTACGCCCCCGGCCACTTGTGTAGATCTGAAATGATTGGCTGGATGAGAAAAGTGCAGGCCTGGGTTCAAAAAGGGTGCTTACGCAACACTTTGAGCCGTTGCTTGGGCAATGGAAAACTAAAAATGGGCAGGGATTTCACTTTTGGGATTGTTCTATTGGTTCCTTTGTGAAAATAAAACACATATTTATTTGAACCTGGGTCTGGTGTAGGATGTACTCACTGTTGAAGTACAGCAGTGTCTTGGGGGTGGAGGTGAGGACCCGCATCTCTCGAACCTCCAGACCGTCCCAGTAGTGTTCTATGTAGTGCACTATGCAGTGTAGTCGGGTGTACTCACTGTTGAAGTGAAGCAGGGCCTTAGGGGTGACCGGGGTGGAGGTGAGGACCAGCATCTCCAGGCCCTTCAGACCCTCCCTGCACACCTCAGCTGCCACTTCCTGGTTGACCTCACTCACATGGTCCAGCTCCAACACCTGCAGACGCATGCAGTTCCTCGCTGCAGGGGGGGAAAGAGGGAGGAGGAGAGAAGGAGGTTGAGATTCCTTTGATACCAACAGCTTAGTTGGTAGTATGGAAGTAAGTAGCATTGCCTGCACCAGAACAGCCCATAGGGCAGGGGAATATCTTCCGTTTCTGTAGCGTAAGGCAGCAAGAAGCACAAGTACCCCCGGACAGGACGCTTGGTATGTGCTAATCCATCATTTTTCAAGTGCTAGGTAAGATATCTAAAGAGCCTATCCCGAGTCTAAAGCAGTCATATACACCTGGCACCACATATTGATATACTTTTGTTCACGGGTTGAAGTGTTAGCATTGCTTACACGAAAATAAAACTTAATAACGACGCTACCTAAAAAAAGTTGAAAAGAGAGACGGCCATAGCGAAAGCGCACATAACCTGCCTACAAAGCCAAAACAGTAAGTTCACCGTGTTCCTACCATTTGTATGATATACTCTCAGATATAGATGTATTTGAGACAGCTTGGGGATAGTGTTTCCTCATGTTTTGCCCGAGATGGTAGGATGTGTGAAACGATCAGAATGGCTGATTTCCAAATGGCATCCTATTCCCTTAACAAGTGCACTACCTTTCACTAGCGCACACACAGAGCCTTCAGAAAGTATTCATACCCCTTGATTTATTCCCCATTTTGTTGCGTCACCAGCCTGAATTAAAAATGGATTAAAACAAAATGTGCTCACCCAACATCAAACAACACCCCACAATGACAAAGTGAAAACATGTTTTAAGAAAATGTTCGCAATTTTGTTGAAAATGAAATAAATCTCATGTACGTAAGTATTCACACCCCTGAGTCGATGCATGTTAGAATCACCTTTGGCAGCGATTATAGTGTTTCTGGGTAAGTCTAAGAGCTCTGCACAAAAGGATTGTCTAGCAACATTTCCACTTTTTTTTATTCAAGCTCTGTCAAGTTGGTTGTTGATCATTGCTAGACAGCCATTTTCAAAGTCTTGCCATAGATTTTCAAGCCAATTTAAGTCAAAACTAACTAGGCCATTCAGGAACATTCAATGTTGTCTTGGTATGCTACTCCAGTGTATATTTGGCCTCGTGTTTTAGGTTATTGTCCTGCTGAAAGGTGAATTTATCTCCCAGTGTCTGTGAAAAAGTAGACACAGGTTTTCCTCTAGGATTTTGCCTGTGCTTAGCTCTATTCCATTTATTTTTATTTTTAAAAAATGTTAAAAAACTTGACGATGACAAGCATACCCATAACATGGTGTAGCCACCACCATGCTTGAAAATATGAAGAGTGGTCCTTTGGATTCAGGACAAAGTTCATTTCTTTGCCGCCGTTTCACTTTAGTGCCTTATTGCAATATTTTTATTTTTAAATTCTGTACAGGCTTCCTTTTCACAATGTTAATTAGATTAGTATTGTGTGGTAATTACAATGTTATTGATCCATCCTCACTTTCCTCCTATGACAGCCATTAAGTGTTTTAAAATCCACATTGGCCTCATGGTGAAATCTCTGACTGGTTTCCTTCCTCTCCGGCAACTGAGTTAGGAAGGACACCTATATCTTTGTAGTGACTGGGTGTATTGAAACACCATCCAAAGTGTAATTAATAACTTCACTATGCTCAAAGGGATATTCAATGTATTTTTTTTATCTACCAATAGGTGCCCTTCTTTGCGAGGCATTGGAAAACCTCCCTGGTTCTGTGGTAGATTCTACACTATATATATACACAAAAGTATGTGGACACCACTTCAAATGAGTGGATTTGGCTATTTCAGCCACACCCGTTCCTGACAGGTGTATAAAATCAAGCACACAGCCTCCATAGACAAACATTAGGAGTAGAATGGCCCGTACTTAAGAGCTCAGTGACTTTCAACGTGGCACAGGTCATTGGAAGCCACCTTTCAGTTTGGCAAAAGCTTTGCCCTGCTAGAGCTGCCCCGGTCAACTTTAAGTACTTGTTATTGTGAAGTGGAAACATCTAGGAGCAACAATGGCTCAGGCGCTAAGTGGTACGTCACACAAGCTCACAGAATGGGACCGCCGACTCATCGAGCTTCATGAAATGGGTTTCCATGGCCGAGCAGCTGCACATAAGCGTAAGATCACCATGCGCAATGCCAAGCGCCAGATGTCGGTCCGAAGGACTAATCTGGGTTTGGCGGATGCCAGGAGAATGTTACCTGCCCCAACACATAATGCCAACTGTAAAGTTTGGTGGAGGAGGAATAATGGTCTGGGGCTGTTTTTCTTGGTTCAAGTGAGGCCCCTTAGTTCCAGTGAAGGGGAATATTAACACTATAGCATACAATGACATTCTAGATGATTCTGTGCTTCCAACTTTGTGGCAACAGTTTGGGGAAGGCCCTTTCCTGTTTCAGCATGACAATGCCCCCCGAGCACAAAGCGAGGTCCATACAGAAATAGTTTGTAGAGATTGGTGTGGAGGAACTTGACTGGCCTGTAAAGAGTCCTGACCTCAACCCCATCGAACACCTTTGGGATGAATTGGAATGCCCAAAATCAGTGCTCGACCTCACCATTGCTCGTGCCTGAATGGAAGCAAGTCCCCGCAGCAATGCTCCAACATCTAGCAGAAAGCCTTCTCAGGAGAGTGGAGGCGGTTTTAGCTGCAAAGGGGGGACCAACTACATGGGTTTGGAATGAGATGTTTGAGGAGCAGGTGTCCACATACTTTTGGTCATGTAGTGTATGTTCGAAATTCACTGCTCGACTTGAGGGACCTTACAGGTACGTGTACAGATATGATAAACACTACCATTGCACACAGAGTGAGTCCATGCAACTTATTGTGACTTGTTAAGCAAAGTTTGACTCCTGAACTTAATTAGGCTTTCCAATAAAAAAAAAAGAGGTTGAATACCTTTTCAGCTTTACATTTTTAATTAATTAGTAAGCATTTCTAAAAACACAAAACATAATTCCACTTTGACATTACGGGGTATTGTATGTAGGCCAAATGAGCCAAAATCTAAATGTATAAAATGTTCAATTCAGGTTGTAACACAACAAAATGTGGAAAAAGTCTAACTTTTTGAAGGCACTGTAGGGCTCTGGCCAAGAGTAGTGCACTATATAGGAAATAGGGTGCCATTTGAGAGGCACTCAATGTCCTTTCCTATTGCCACCCCTCATCCTCACTCAGCCCATGTTTGTTTATTTTAAAAAGGTTAATTTCACCTTTATTTAACCAGGTAGGCCAGTTGAGAACAAGTTCTCATTTACAACTGCGACCTAGTCAAGATAAAGCAAAGCAGTGCGGAAAAAAAAACAACGCAGAGTTACACATAAACAAACGTACAGTCAATAACGCAACATAAAAAATATATGTACACTGTGTGCAAATGTAGAAGAGTAAGGAGGTAAGACAAATAGGCCATAGAGGCGAAATCATTACAATTTAGCATTAACACTGGAGTGATACACGTGCAGATGATGATGTGCAAGTAGAGATACTGGGGGGCAAAAGAGCAAGAGGATCAATAACAATATGGGGATGTACTGATAGACAGACCACCAAAACAACTGTTTCTCATCTAGCCACAAAAGTCATTTCCTCCCTCTGTTCCTGCATGCTGTGAATCGTGAGGAGGAACGTAATAGCTGGGTTACATTTTTCCTTTTCCTCTGACTGGGAGGGTATTTGCAGTCGCACGCATCCCGCTTCCCATATGTGTGGACGGGCCAGAAATAAATCAGAATATTTTGTTCCTCAGAAGAAGAAAAAAAAAGGGGAAAAAAATCTCAAATGTGACAAATAACCCCTTGAAGTACAAAGTTCTATCCATCAACAAACAGTCCCTCCAGGATTCCGCAATCGCATAATTCAATGCAAAATCTACCAATCGGCGTATATTATGCGAGAGCTCGCAATTTTGACCAAATCCCGCACTTCTAGCGCATAAAATGGGTCCAATCAAAAGCGGGTTAGTAATTTGGACTAATTACTGCACTGTTACCTTGGAAAATGGCCCAATCCAACCACACGTCAACGAAGTTTCCCCCCCTAGCCTGTCAGCGTATTCACGTGAGAAGATCATGGGTGATTGTTGATGGCTTGACAGGCAGTACAACGAACAGAAATCAATCTCATTTGCCAAGCAAAAATAACAGCTAACGACCGTGCGAAACTATTTCTAAATGTTTTTGGAAACTAGAGAAAGTCGACAATCAACAGTCACTTCAAATCAGCAAAGCATATGAGAATGTCAGAATAGTTCCCACAGCAAAGTGGTAGCAGGGAAGACCGTGGCAAGCGCAGACAGTAGTATGAATCAAGGTGAGTGGCGTTTTACTCCGCTAACCTTGGCTTCAGTGGGGTGGTCGGCACTCTGCTCTCCACCAGTCTGTCTATGGAGACGCTGCTCAAAGAGCTGAGTGTAATTTGCCAGCTTTGCCATTTTAAACTCTCTGTAAAACATAATACGGATCACGAAAGCACAATCTTTCTGGATTTTTTAAAATATTTTTTTAGAAATGGAACAGTACATTTCAACCACGATATTCTATTTCTATGTTTTCTGTTGTTTGTGTCCCTTACGACCCTTTCAGGAAAAAAAAAAATCTCAAGAATTTTGAAGACAATTTATTAGAAATAAATATTGATCCTCAAATTGAAAGCGATTGATCATTTTTGAATGCATTTGGGGGGGAGTTTGAGAGAGAGAGAGAGTGAGTTGGAATGAGAGGTGCATCTTGTGTTGATAGCAAGCCCCAAGCCTGTTGGATTGGAGAGGTGTATGTGACTGATGCGTGAGTGGATTATGACAGAGCTGTTTGTTCAGGAAAATAAAATAAACTAAGCACTTTAGATGTTTCTAATTGTTTTTGGATGACGTGTTCTGCTTTTTATTGCTTTATATGAAATTAGCGTGAAGAAGAAAAAATGGGTCGCAAAATGTATCGCAGAATTTCAGAAAAGCTGCCGCAAAATCAAGCATTTTTGGCCGCAGAAATCGCAACAAAAACAGGCGAAAACCTGGAAGGACTGAACAAAGACCTCTGATACAAAGCACTTCAATCCAAATGGTTTCTTTTTTCTGAAAGAATAGTCCCTATATCAGTTTATTTATTAAATCATGAGATATTTATCCATAATGAATTTCCTCACCCAACGAGGCTAGTCCCTGAATGCCACATCCTGCCCCGCCCACGCCCAGGGCTCTGAGGTGCGGCCAGCAACGGCCAATGGTCTGCAGGCATCGGTTGCTGAAGCGAGCCGGTTGTTGGCTGGAGGAGAAAGAGAGAGAGGTACGTTACAATATATGTGTTAAGAGTATTCATAAAATAAAATGTGTAGCCCCTCACCATGGATGTAGTGGTGCCACCTGGAGGGAGATGATGTCTCTACAGCCGGCTCCTAGAGCCCAGATCACCTCCTGTCCTACAGGGTCTGTGGCACTCCTAGAACAAAAAACACCAATTCGCTATACTTCATGGTATATCAATCTAGACACACATTCATAATATATATCAGGGGTCTCAAACTCATGGGACGCGGGCCAAACGTGGCCCGTCTACTGATTTAATGTGGCAGATTAAATGCTAGTGTACTTACAGTATATTCTGTAATACCACAGTGGAATACTATATAGTATAGTATCCATACTGTAGTGGATTATATTGTATAGAGTGTGAGCACCCCGTGGTGGTAGTACCTGTAAAGACAGGTGGGTTGTTTAGCAACAAAGCCGATGCATGCACAATCGTGGAGCAAAACAGGCGAGGGTTGGCTTAGAATCAAAGGATTGTTGACAGAATAACCAGAATAATGTCATAGAATAAATGACTCAATCGATCTATCTAGTCAACGTTGGTAAAATTCTTCCATCTCTGCTTCTCTTGCGCAGCAAAGATGTTTAGGGATGCAGGATTTTCTGTGCAAAATTTCAGTTTGACCAGAAAATTTAAAAAAGGTGTGAATACTACCAAACATGTTTCTGATAAGATTTCAGTTTGACTTTATGATGCTGATAAAGATAGCACCTATAGATGGTCACGAACTGTCTAAATGTGTATAGCGCCTCGCAATCATCCTCTACACCAAATCCTTCCTGAACATTAGGCTATTGTTCTGGTCCTCCCTTCTATTGATTTTCCAACTCCTTTTTGCAGCTTTTTTCTTATAGAATTAAACTCCGACATTGTTCTTTTTGACTAAGTGGGTCGAAGTTCACTTCTTCTGCCCAAGTTCCGAAAAGCATTTGGCGTTTGGAGAGTAGTTAGGCCCTAAAGCTTAGGCTACACACAAACAGCAGACAAAACGAGTGAAAAAAAAAATACAGAAAATGTCCCAAAACAAAAATAGTACTTATTTGCACTGGCAAATAAACCACTTCAGAAAGTATTAGAAAACATGAATATAAACTAAACTTATCTGCAGATGATCTCCTGATATACCTGACCAATACTTATTGCAAAAAATATTTTATGAATACTCTAAAATCTCAGGATATAAAATTAACGTGAGAAAACTAAATAAATGCAATAAATATTTTATGAATACTCTAAAATCTCAGGATATAAAATTAACGTGAGAAAACTAAATAAATGCAATAAATATTTTATGAATACTCTAAAATCTCATGATATAAAATTAACGTGAGAAAACTAAATAAATGCAATAAATATTTTATGAATACTCTAAAATCTCAGGATATAAAATTAACGTGAGAAAACTAAATAAATGCAATAAATATTTTATGAATACTCTAAAATCTCAGGATATAAAATTAACGTGAGAAAACTAAATAAATGCAATAAATGTTTTTTTGTTTTTTTTACAGCAGTCTTTAAGTGGACCACAAAAAAATATTAAATACTTGGGAATAAACCTCTTCAAAAAGGTTTTGTATTTATTTTTGTAATACTAATTCATAGAATAAAAAAGGAACGTTTGACATCTTCCTACTTTACGTCTTGAAGTGTAAAACTAATAATGACTCAATAATTCATGCCTTCTGGGAATGTTATAAAGTCCAAAAGTTATGGCGGCGTTAGAAGGTTGAAGTAGTACAACGTAAATGTACTTTTAAATCTGTCTGTCTGCATATTTCAAGACGTGGCATATGAGGGTGCCTTGAGAGAGCCGATGGGTTGAACGATGCTTTTGTGTACTAAAAAAAATGTCTGCAGCATTGAAGGTCCCCAAGAACACAGTGGCCTCCATCATTCTTAAATGGAAGAAGTTTGGAACCACCAAGACTCTTCCTAGAGCTGGCCGCCCGGCCAAACTGAGCAATCGGAGGAGAAGGGTCTTGGTCAGGGAGGTGACCGAGAACCCAATTGCCACTCTGACAGAGCTCCAGAGTTCCTCTGTGGGGATCGGAGAACCTTCCAGAAGGACAACCTTCTCTGCAGCACTCCACCAATCAGGCCTTTATGGTAGAGCGGCCAGACGGAAGCCACTAAAGGCACATGACAGCCCACTTGGAGTTTGCCAAAAGGCACCTAAAGGACTCTGACCATGAGAAACCAGATTCTCTGGAGAGACCTGAAAATAGCGTGCAGCGCTCCCCATCCAACCTGACAGAGCTTGAGAGGATTTGAAGAGAAGAATGCGAGAATCAGTTTTTCCTTTGTCGTTATGGGTTATTGTGTGTAGATTGATGAGGGGAAAAAAAACTATTTAAATCAATTTTAGAATGCTGTAACAAAATGTGGAAAAAGTCAAGGGGTCTGAATACTTTCCGAATCCACTATACTGAATGAACACTTAATTTAATATAATACATCAATAAAATCTATTTAGTCTCACATAAATAATGAAACGTTCAATTTGGTTTAAATAATGCAAAAACACAGTGTTGGAGAAGAAAGTAAAAGTGCAATATGTACCATGTTTAAGTTCCTAGCTCAGAACATGAGAACATATGAAAGCTGGTGGTTCCTTTTAACATGAGTCTTCAATATTCCCAGTTAAGAAGTTTTAGGTTGTATTTATAGGAATTATGACGAGTCGACTATTGCTCTCTATACCATTTGTATTTCATGTACCTCTGACTATTGGATGTTTTTATAGACACTTTAGTATTGCCAGCCTAATTTCGGGAGTTGATAGGCTTGAAGTCATAAACGGAGCTGTGCTTCAAGCATTGCTAAGAGCTGTAAAGTGCTGTTTGAATGAATGCTTACGAGCCTGCTGCTGCCTACCACCGCTCAGTCTGACTGCTCTATCAAATCATAGACTTAATTATAATAAACAAACAAAACACGAGTCTTTGGTCATTAATATGGTCGAATCCGGAAACTATCATTTTGAAAATCAAACGTTTATTTTTTCAGTGAAATACGGAACCGTTCCATATTTTATCTAGTCTCAATATCTAAATATCTAAGTCTAAATATTGCTGTTACATGTCACACCCTTCAATGTTACGTCATAATTATGTAAAATTCTGGCAAATTAATCAGTCTTTGTTAGGAAGAAATGGTCTTCACACAGTTCGCAACGAGCCAGGCGGCCCAAACTGCTGCATATACCCTGACTCTGCTTACACAGAACGCAAGAGAAGTGACACAATTTCCCTAGTTAATATTGCCTGCTAACATGCATTTCTTTGAACTAAATAGCCAGATTGATTGTGTATTGATTTGAAGGAAGGTGATGTTTATGGTTATAGGTACATTTGTGCAACGATTGTGCTTTTTTTTCCCGCAAATGTGCTTTTGTTAAATCATCACCCGTTTGGCGAAGTTGAAGTAGGCTGTGATTCGATGATAAATGAACAGGCACCACTTCGATTATATGCAATGCAGGACCACCTAATTAACCTAGTAATATCATCAACCATGTGTTGTTAATTAGTGACTATGTGAAGATTGTTTTTAATAAGATAAGTTTAATGCTAGCTAGCAACTTACCGTGGCTCCTTTCAGCCACAAGGTCCTTTTGACACTGCACTCGCGTAACAGGTGGTCAGCCTGCCACAGTCTCCTCGTGGAGTGCAATGTAATCGGCCATAATCGGCGTCCAAAAAGGCTGATTACCAACTGTTATGAAAACTTTGAAATCGACCCTAATTAACCGGCCAATGGCGATTTAAATCGGTCGACCTCTAATGCACACTGTACTGTATTATGTGTGATCGCCCCCTGGTGGTAGTACCTGTATGTGACGGCCTGCAGGGCTCGGCAGTAGCAGCTGGCGAGCCACAGGGAGCGGTCAGTTAGCAGGTTGGGACAATGAGACACCTTGAGGATCAATAGGTTCCCTCCTGTAGCCTTCAGCAAGGACTCCAGACCCTCTTCCAGACAACCCCTGGGAGGGAGGGAGGCAGAAACAGAAATACAAAAAACAAGTTAATATACATTTTTTTTTACTGAATAACCAATTACTCTGTACAGAACGAGTATTGTCCTGGAGTTGAACAAGGCACTGCAGCAATGTATGCATCTGGAGTTGTCTGTCTAAGCAGTAGAATGTTAATAATGCATGGCATTACGCCGTTCTGACCAAGAGAGTCAAGACAAATGTTGTACTAAAATGTGTTCAATCTGTTTGTGCAAATCATAATAAAATAGAATAAAAGCCATTTTGTATTTATAAGGATAAGAGGTATAAGCATGCAAGCATGCAAATGCAGTGTGCACACGCTCATACACAAGCACGCCCACAAGGCCGTGCATACGGCCTTGACTCAGTACATTCTCAACCGGCAACAGTATATAGACTAGGAAGGAGAGATGGGGGGAGAGAGAAAAAGGAGAGATGGGGAGAGAGATGGGGGAGGAGAGATGGGGGAGAGAGAAAAAGGAGAGGAGGGACAGAGAGAGAAGGGAGAGAGAGAGAAGGGAGAGAGAGATGGGAGAGAGAGAGAGAGATGGGGAGAGAGAGATGGGGAGAGAGAGAAGGGGAGAGAGAGAGAGAAGGGAGGAGAGAGATGGGGAGAGAGAGAAGAGAGGAGAGAGAGAAGGGAGAGAGAGAGAAGGGGAGAGAGAAGGGGGAGAGAGAGAAGGAGAGAGAGAGAGAGAGAAGGGAGAGAGAGAAAGGGAGAGAGAGAGAGGGGGAGAGAGAAGGGAGAGAGAGAAGGAGAGATGGGGAGAGAGAGAAGGGAGAGATGGGGAGAGAGAAGGGAGAGAAGGGGAAGATGGGGGGAAGAGAAGGGAGAGAGAAGGGAGAGAAGGGGATATGGGGGAGGGAGAGAAGGGGGATGTGGGGAGGGAGAAGGGGGAGAGAGAAGATGGGGAGAGATGGGGGAAGGGAGAGGAGGAGGGAGAGAAGGGAGGGAGAGAGATGGGGGCGAAGGGAGAGATGGGGGCGAGAGAAGGGAGAGATGGGGGCGAGAGAAGGGAGAGATGGGGGCGAGAGAAGGGAGAGATGGGGGCGAGAGAAGGGAGAGATGGGGGCGAGAGAAGGGAGAGATGGGGGGCGAGAGAAGGGAGAGATGGGGGCGAGAGAAGGGAGAGAGGGATATTAGTCAGGTAGGTAGAGAGGAAGGGGAGAGGGATATTAGTCAGGTAGGTAGAGAGAGAGAGGGGGATATTAGTCAGGTAGGTAGAGAGGAAGGGGGATATTAGTCAGGTAGGTAGAGAGGAAGGGGATATTAGTCAGGTAGGTAGAGAGGAAGGGGGAGAGGGGGGGGTGAGAAGGAGAGGGGTAAAGAAAGAGAAGTGCAGAAGGGAAGGAGAGAGGAAGATGAGGAGAGAGGAAGATGAGGAGGTAGGGAGTTGAGTCAGAAAATTAAATGTGGCGTGGAAAGAGACGGAGGGGAGAGACGCCATCCTGAGTCGCAAATATATATATCACAGTGGCATTCTACAACATATCCACAATGTGGTGCCAGCAATCCACTTCACCCTCAAGCACAGATATGAGCGTTACCATTATGTACTGTACTATATTGGCCAATACCATGTGACCAAAACCGACTCCAGCACATTTCCATTTCTCCCAGCAGGCATCAATCTATGTGATGTGTCATCGCTGTTGGCCTCCGAAAAGAAGAAGCGAAGGAGGCTTTGGAAGCGGGGGGAGAGAGAGAAAGGAGAGATGATGGGGGGAGAGAGAGAAAGGAGAGATGATGGGGAGAGAGAGAGAGAAAGGAGAGATGATGGGGAGAGAGAGAGAAAGGAGTGATGATGGGGAGAGAGAGAGAAAGGAGTGATGATGGGGAGAGAGAGAAAGGAGAGATGACGGGGGAGAGAGAGAAAGGAGAGATGACAGGGGAGAGAGAGAAAGGAGAGATGATGGAGGGAGAGAAAGGAGAGATGATGGAGGGAGAGAGAAAGGAGAGATGATGGGGGAGAGAGAAAGGAGAGATGATGGGGAGAGAGAGAAAGGAGAGATGATGGGGGGAGAGTACTGCAGACGCCTGCTGTTCGCTGTGTAGAGGGAAATCAGTCCATGACACACACACGCCTCTCCTCTCACCGTGTGCTCTTGAGGTACTCCTCCTTGACCTCCTTCTTGCCCCTCTGTCGTGGTTTCAGGTTCTGGAGGATGAGGGAATGGGTCTGGGTGCACCACTGGGACAGTGTACTCAGGAACTTGGGACGAAGAGATTACAGTTACATTTGAGTCAGTCGGCAGACGCTCAAAGCAATTACTGTAACACGTCACAATTATTGCACCTAAACTAGCAGCAGAATCGGCGCGAGCGCGCGTGTGTTCCACGGGAGATTGGTGGCAGCTTCATTTGGGGAGAACGGGCCTGTGGTAATGAACCGGAGCGGAATCAATGGAATGGTATCAAACACGTCAAAACGCCATGGTTCCCCGCTGGTTGATGTCATGCCATTCGCCGCCGTTCTCCCCTCAGAAGCCACCAGCGGCGGTCCGTGTGTTTGGCCTGTTCTTCCGCGTGTACGACCCGGGGTCCTCTACCTTGGAGGAGATGCGGGCGTTCTCCAGCAGCACCCGGGTCCACACGGCAGGGTGGCGGCCCACAAACCTCCAGTCCCTGCAGACCTCCGCGGCCCTCAACAGGGTCTTGGTGTCCAGATAGGTGAAGATGCAGAACAGAGCCGCCCTCATCTTCAGTATCTCCGGGCTGATCACCTCGTTGTTGGACCGGGACAGGCTCCTGTCGTGGCGACACGGCTTGTTGTGGCGGTGGCCCCCCTCCGACCGCCCTGCAGGGTCGGAAGAGAGAGAAAAACAGGATAGAGAGGTTCGGTGAAGAAAGAGAGAGAGAGGGATATTAGTCAGGTAGGTAGAGAGAGAGGGGGATATTAGTCAGGTAGGTAGAGTAGAGATATTAGTCAGGTAGGTAGAGAGAGAGAGGGATATTAGTCAGGTAGGTAGAGAGAGAGAGAGGGATATTAGTCAGGTAGGTAGAGAGAGAGGGGGATATTAGTCAGGTAGGTAGAGAGAGAGGGGGATATTAGTCAGGTAGGTAGAGAGAGAGGGGATATTAGTCAGGTAGGTAGAGAGAGAGGGGGGATATTAGTCAGGTAGGTAGAGAGAGAGAGGGGATATTAGTCAGGTAGGTAGAGAGAGAGAGGATATTAGTCAGGTAGGTAGAGAGGGAGAGGATATTAGTCAGGTAGGTAGAGAGAGAGGGATATTAGTCAGGTAGGTAGAGAGGAAGGGGGAGAGGGATATTAGTCAGGTAGGTAGAGAGGGAGAGGGATATTAGTCAGGTAGGTAGAGAGGAAGGGGGAGAGGGATATTAGTCAGGTAGTTAGAGAGGGAAGGGGAGGGATATTAGTCAGGTAGGTAGAGAGGAAGGGGAGAGGGATATTAGTCAGGTAGTTAGAGAGGAAGGGGGAGGGATATTAGTCAGGTAGGTAGAGAGGAAGGGGGAGAGGGATATTAGTCAGGTAGTTAGAGAGGAAGGGGGAGAGGGATATTAGTCAGGTAGTTAGAGAGGAAGGGGGAGAGGGATATTAGTCAGGTAGGTAGAGAGGAAGGGGAGAGGGATATTAGTCAGGTAGGTCGAGAGAGAGAGGGGGATATTAGTCAGGTAGGTCGAGAGAGAGAGAGGGATATTAGTCAGGTAGGTTGAGAGAGAGAGAGGGATATTAGTCAGGTAGGTAGAGAGAGGGGGGATATTAGTCAGGTAGGTAGAGAGGGGGATATTAGTCAGGTAGGTAGAGAGAGAGGGGGATATTAGTCAGGTAGGTAGAGAGAGAGGGGGGATATTAGTCAGGTAGGTAGAGAGAGAGAGATATTAGTCAGGTAGGTAGAGAGATAGGGGATATTAGTCAGGTAGGTAGAGAGAGAGAGGGGATATTAGTCAGGTAGGTAGAGAGAGAGAGGGGATATTAGTCAGGTAGGTAGAGAGAGAGAGGGGGATATTAGTCAGGTAGGTAGAGAGAGAGGGGGATATTAGTCAGGTAGGTAGAGAGAGAGGGGGATATTAGTCAGGTAGGTAGAGAGAGAGAGAGGGGGATATTAGTCAGGTAGGTAGAGAGAGAGAGGGGGGGATATTAGTCAGGTAGGTAGAGAGAGAGAGGGGGATATTAGTCAGGTAGGTAGAGAGGGAGAGGGATATTAGTCAGGTAGGTAGAGAGGAAGGGTAGAGAGGGATATTAGTCAGGTAGGTAGAGAGGGAGAGGGATATTAGTCAGGTAGGTAGAGAGGAAGGGGGAGAGGGATATTAGTCAGGTAGTTAGAGAGGAAGGGGAGGGATATTAGTCAGGTAGGTAGAGAGGAAGGGGGAGAGGGATATTAGTCAGGTAGTTAGAGAGGAAGGGGAGGGATATTAGTCAGGTAGGTAGAGAGGAAGGGGGAGAGGGATATTAGTCAGGTAGTTAGAGAGGAAGGGGAGAGGGATATTAGTCAGGTAGTTAGAGAGGAAGGGGAGAGGATATTAGTCAGGTAGGTAGAGAGGAAGGGGAGAGGGATATTAGTCAGGTAGGTCGAGAGAGAGGGGATATTAGTCAGGTAGGTCGAGAGAGAGAGGGATATTAGTCAGGTAGGTTGAGAGAGAGAGAGGGATATTAGTCAGGTAGGTAGAGAGAGGGGGGGATATTAGTCAGGTAGGTAGAGAGAGAGGGATATTAGTCAGGTAGGTAGAGAGAGAGGGGGATATTAGTCAGGTAGGTAGAGAGAGAGGGGATATTAGTCAGGTAGGTAGAGAGAGGGGGATATTAGTCAGGTAGGTAGAGAGAGAGGGGGATATTAGTCAGGTAGGTAGAGAGAGAGAGGGGGATATTAGTCAGGTAGGTAGAGAGAGAGGGATATTAGTCAGGTAGGTAGAGAGGGGGGGATATTAGTCAGGTAGGTAGAGAGAGATATTAGTCAGGATATTAGTCAGGTAGGTAGAGAGAGAGAGAGGGGGATATTAGTCAGGTAGGTAGAGAGAGAGAGAGGGGGATATTAGTCAGGTAGGTAGAGAGAGAGGGGGGATATTAGTCAGGTAGGTAGAGAGGGAGAGGGATATTAGTCAGGTAGGTAGAGAGGAAGGGGGAGAGGGATATTAGTCAGGTAGGTAGAGAGGAGAGGGATATTAGTCAGGTAGGTAGAGAGGAAGGGGAGAGGGATATTAGTCAGGTAGGTAGAGAGGAAGGGGAGAGGGATATTAGTCAGGTAGTTAGAGAGGAAGGGGGATATTAGTCAGGTAGGTCGAGAGAGAGAGGGGATATTAGTCAGGTAGGTAGAGAGAGATATTAGTCAGGTAGGTCGAGAGAGAGAGAGGGATATTAGTCAGGTAGGTAGAGAGGAAGGGGGAGAGGATATTAGTCAGGTAGGTAGAGAGGAAGGGGGAGAGGGATATTAGTCAGGTAGGTAGAGAGGAAGGGGAGAGGGATATTAGTCAGGTAGTTAGAGAGGAAGGGGGAGAGGGATATTAGTCAGGTAGTTAGAGAGGAAGGGGGAGAGGGATATTAGTCAGGTAGGTAGAGAGGAAGGGGAGAGGGATATTAGTCAGGTAGGTAGAGAGGAAGGGAGAGGGGATATTAGTCAGGTAGGTCGAGAGAGAGAGAGGGATATTAGTCAGGTAGGTCGAGAGAGAGAGGGATATTAGTCAGGTAGGTAGAGAGGATATTAGTCAGGTAGGTAGAGAGAGAGGGGGATATTAGTCAGGTAGGTAGAGAGAGGGGGATATTAGTCAGGTAGGTAGAGAGAGGGGATATTAGTCAGGTAGGTAGAGAGGGAGAGGGATATTAGTCAGGTAGGTAGAGAGGAAGGGGGAGAGGGATATTAGTCAGGTAGGTAGAGAGGAAGGGGGAGAGGGATATTAGTCAGGTAGTTAGAGAGGAAGGGGGATATTAGTCAGGTAGGTCGAGAGAGAGAGGGGGATATTAGTCAGGTAGGTAGAGAGAGAGAGGGGGATATTAGTCAGGTAGGTCGAGAGAGAGAGAGGGATATTAGTCAGGTAGGTAGAGAGGAAGGGGAGAGGGATATTAGTCAGGTAGGTAGAGAGGAAGGGGGAGAGGGATATTAGTCAGGTAGGTAGAGAGGAAGGGGAGAGGGATATTAGTCAGGTAGTTAGTATTAGTCAGGTAGTTAGAGAGAAGGGGAGAGGGATATTAGTCAGGTAGGTAGAGAGAAGGGAGAGGGATATTAGTCAGGTAGGTAGAGAGAGAGGGGATATTAGTCAGGTAGGTCGAGAGAGAGAGAGGGATATTAGTCAGGTAGGTCGAGAGAGAGAGGGGATATTAGTCAGGTAGGTAGAGAGAGAGGGGATATTAGTCAGGTAGGTAGAGAGAGAGGGGATATTAGTCAGGTAGGTAGAGAGAGAGGGGATATTAGTCAGGTAGGTAGAGAGAGAGGGGGATATTAGTCAGGTAGGTAGAGAGAGAGACGGATATTAGTCAGGTAGGTAGAGAGAGGGATATTAGTCAGGTAGGTAGAGAGAGAGGGGGATATTAGTCAGGTAGGTAGAGAGAGAGGGGGATATTAGTCAGGTAGGTAGAGAGAGAGGGGGATATTAGTCAGGTAGGTAGAGAGAGGGGGATATTAGTCAGGTAGGTAGAGAGGAGAGGGGATATTAGTCAGGTAGGTAGAGAGAGAGAGGGGATATTAGTCAGGTAGGTAGAGAGGAAGGGGGAGAGGGATATTAGTCAGGTAGTTAGAGAGGAAGGGGATATTAGTCAGGTAGGTAGAGAGGATATTAGTCAGGTAGGTAGAGAGAAAGGTGCAGAGGGATATTAGTCAGGAAGGGGGAGAGGGATATTAATCAGGTAGGTAGAGAGGAAGGGGGAGAGGGATATTAGTCAGGTAGGTAGAGAGGGAGAGGGATATTAGTCAGGTAGTTAGAGAGGAAGGGGCAGAGGGATATTAGTCAGGTAGGTAAAGAGGAAGGGGGAGAGGGATATTAGTCAGGTAGGTAGAGAGGAAGGGGGAGAGGGATATTAGTCAGGTAGGTAGAGAGGAAGGGGGAGAGGGATATTAGTCAGGTAGGTAGAGAGGAAGGGGGAGAGGGATATTAGTCAGGTAGGTAGAGAGGAAGGGGAGAGGGATATTAGTCAGGTAGTTAGAGAGGAAGGGGGAGAGGGATATTAGTCAGGTAGTTAGAGAGGAAGGGGGAGAGGGATATTAGTCAGGTAGGTAGAGAGGAAGGGGAGAGGGATATTAGTCAGGTAGTTAGAGAGGAAGGGGGAGAGGGATATTAGTCAGGTAGGTAGAGAGGAAGGGGAGAGGGTTATTAGTCAGGTAGTTAGAGAGGAAGGGGGAGGGATATTAGTCAGGTAGGTAGAGAGAAAGGGGAGAGGGATATTAGTCAGGTAGGTAGAGAGGGAGGGGGAGAGGGATATTAGTCAGGTAGGTAGAGAGGAAGGGGAGGGGGAGGGGTGAGAAGGAGAGGGGTAAAGAAAGAGAAGTGCAGAAGGGAAGGAGAGAGGAAGATGAGGAGAGGGGAAGATGAGGAGGTAGGGAGTTGAGTCAGAAAAATAAATGTGGCGTGGAAAGAGACGGAGGGGAGAGACGCCACCATGAGTCGCAAATATATATATCACAGTGGCCTTTTACAACATATCCACAATGTGGTGCCAGCAATCCACTTTACCCTCAAGCACAGATATGAGCGTTACCATTATGTACTGTACTATATTGGCCAATACCATGTGACCAAAACCGACTCCAGCACATTTCCATTTCTCCCAGCAGGCATCAATCTATGTGATGTGTCATCGCTGTTGGCCTCCGAAAAGAAGAAGCGAAGGAGGCTTTGGAAGCAACAGGCCCTCGCGGCTAGAGGCACACCGCCTACGCTAGCTAGCAATCTACCAGTGCATGCTAGCAGTCATCCCGTGGGATACGTTGATGTGTGCCATTTCAAACGCAACCCTGCCAAACGCTTTGAGAATCTTATATGGACGACAGCGTCCGAGCATAAAATGTCATTTACATGACAAGTAATATTATGTAAATGTCGGTGGTGCCAATTTGAATTCTCATACCAGACATTCTAGGTTGTGTAAAAAAAAAAAAAGACCGCTTTATTGCCTATTCAGGTTTACAGTAGCTCTTTTGCCAAGTAGATATGTGGCCAAAAGGACCCACAGGGAATAGGGTAGGCCTATCTTTTGCCCAAAATGTGTCCATTTAAGGCAAAATGGGCATGTTTCAATGGCCTCTGTCCTAGTTAAAACTCCATCCCAAATGGCTCCCCTATTCCCTTTATAGTGCACTGCTTTTGACCAGTGCACGTATAAGGAATAGGGTGCCATTTGGGAAGCAGCTTCCCTCGTTCCTAGCATGACGCATCTGGTCTCTCTGCATCCCAAATGGCACCCTATTCCCTATGGTCCCTGGTAGAAAAGCAGTGCACCAAATAAGGAATAGGGTGCCATTTGAGACGCAAGCAAGGTGTTTAAAGAAAATGGAGGTCGCCAGCCGGGAATTGTGGGATCTTGGCTGGAGAAGGCAATTAAGGGAGAGATATGCTTTCTGTGTTTGAACCAGGAGTGGTGGAGGTAAAGGTGCTTTTCTCATCAACATTGTCAGTGTCTAAGTCCCAAAGGGCACGCTTTCCCTATATAGTGCACAACATTTGGGGAGAGCCCTGTGGCCCTGTCAATATGAGAACGTTTAGCCATACTGGGAAAGGTGCAGTACATAAACTCAGCAAAAAAAGTAACGGCCCTTTTTCAGGAACCCCGTCTTTCGAAGATAATTCGTAAAAGTCCAAATAACTTCACAGATCTTTATTTTAAAGTGTTTTGAACACTGTTTCTCATCCTTGTTCAATGAACCATAAACAATTCATGAACATGCACCTGTGAAACGGTCAGTAAGACAGCTTACAGACGGTAGGCAATTAAGGTCACAGTTATGAAAACTTAGGACACTAAAGAGGCCTCTCTACTGACTCTGAAAAACACCAAACGAAAGATACCCAGGGTCCCTGCTCATCTGCGTGAACGAGCCTTAGGCATGCTGCAAGGAGGCATGAGGACTGCAGATGTGGCCAGGGCAATAAATTACAATGTCCGTACTGTGAGACGCCTAAGACAGCGCTACAGGGAGACGGGACGGACAGCTGATCGACCTCGCAGTGGCATGGCAGACCACTGTTCGGATCGTACATCCGAACAGCACAACAGCGGGACAGGTACAGGATGGCAACAACTGCCCGAGTTCATCAGGAAAGCACAATCCCTCCATCAGTGCTCAGACTCTGCAATAGGCTGAGAGAGGCTGGACTGTGAGCTTGTAGGCCTGTTGTAAGGCAGGTCCTCACCAGACATGTACCAGACACATATAATGTTACACCGAGGCGAGGCCTGTACTCTGGAGCGGGATCGATTTGGAGGTGGAGTGTCCATCATGGTCTGGGGCGGTGTGTCACAGCATCATCGGACTGAGCATGTTGTCATTGCAGGCAATGTCAAAACTGTGCGTTACAGGGAAGACATCCTCCTCCCTCATGTGGTACCCTTCCTGCAGGCTCATCCTGACATGACCCTCCAGCATGACAATGCCACCAGCCATACTGCTCGTTCTGTGCGTGATTTCCTGCAAGACAGGAATGTCAGCGAAGAGCCCGGATCTCAATCCCATTGAGCACATCTGGGACCTGTTGGATCGGAGGATGAGGGCTATGGCCATTCCCCCCAGACATGTCTGGAAACGTACATTTGCCTTGGTGGAAGAGTGGGGTAACATCTCACAGCAAGAACTGGCAAATCTGGTGCAGTCCATGAGGAAGGATATGCACTGCAGTACTTTATGCAGCTGGTGGCCACACCAGATACTGACTTCATTTAGATTTTGACCCCCCCCATTTGTTCAGGGACACATTATTAAATTTGTTAGTCACATGTCTGTGGAACTTGTTCAGTTTATGTCTCAGTTGTTGGATCTTGTTATGTTCATACAAACATTTACACATGTTAAGTTTGCTGAAAATAAACGCAGTTGACAGTGAGGACGTTTCTTTTTTTTGCTGAGTTTATAAACACAAGCACACACAAAGGCATCCACACACACACACACACACACACACAGTCGTTCCATGCCATCCCCTGGAGGTTGTTCATGCGTGATCAGTTTGTGGTGCGCTCTGGTCATTAGTCGTCCTTCACTGTTCTCTGGACAACCTTACCCTGGAACACCTGGGACTAGAACAGCCATGACCCAGTTTCACACCAGCCACCGTCCTTCTCTGACAGACCTGACTACTGTTAGCCTGGGCCGCAGGACTGTGTGTGTGTGTGGGGGGGGGGGATTCTGGCTGTGTGAGGGAGGGGATTCTATGTGTGTTGGCTGCAGGTGCCATTGTCAGGCAGGCTATCAGGGTCATAAGGTGTGCCAGACATGTGAAAACGGTTCCTTTTAGAAATGACTTTCAGCAACGCACCAGTACACACCGTTTCATTACAAGTTCCTGCCGAGTAACAATCAATCAATCAATGGACAAATAAACAAATGGTAAACCTCCTACCTGACGTAGCCTAGCCCAGCATCCTACCGCACTGTACCTAAGCAAGGTAAAGATTAGCAGCTTAGCTTAGCCTCCTGTCCAGTCGCACCTGTGCCTAGGCGGTATCCAGATGGTCTCGGTGCTCCAGACTGCTGCGTCTCGGCCATGGTGGCCCTCCTCTCCTGCTGCTCCCACATCTCCGCCTCCGACTCGGTAGTCCTGGAGCCCACGTCCGACACGTCACCCTCCTCCCCCTCCTCCGTGCTGTTCCGGTAGGGTCTCCGCTGCCAGTTCTGGATGGCCTGCTTGCGGAGCCCCCAGCTCCGGGACACCCCGGCCCTCTCGTAGCACTGTCCGCCCCCTCCCTGTCCGCCCCCTTCCCCCAGCCGACACTGGACGTGGTAGTACTGGCCCTCGGGGCACTCTTCCATGGGGTGCATCTCCACGCTGTCGCCGCTGTCGTAGCCCCCGCCCGAGCCCTGGGAGAAGGACTTGACACGGCCCGACGCTCTGGGGAGAGAGGAAGAGGGGATGAGTTATACGCAAAAGGTACCACTTTAAAAACAAAACAAACGTTACTCAAAGCAACTTTTGTGGACACGTCACATATGGGCAAGTAACAGACAGAACCATTGAAACGTAGACAGTATCATGTCGTTTTCTATCCAGGTTTCATCAGATAGGTCATCTGTGTTCCTGTAGCCTGCTCCCAGATCTGTTCGTCAGGTCAGTGATTGGCTGAAATGAGTCGAAGAGGCAGCAGAGCCACGGCTCGTTGTCACTTCCTGATTGATACCACATGATTCTACAGCCCGACAGTGTGTTGCCATGGTTTCCACAGCTCAGTATTGACCCAGACTTAATGAGTCCTTCGTAAGATTAACAACTTCCGAAACGAAGAATATGAAACTTCTGCTAACTGCAATGAATGTTTACACATGGTTGTTTTTTTTAAACCTTGTAGTACCTGCACAGGTTTGGGCGTGACACTTGTCTAGGGGTGTTTTAAGGGTGTCCCTTAAACGATGTTCGTGGAGGGAGACATATTTTAATAGTGATGTGGTGTGTCCCTTTAAGTTTGTAGAGACATATTTGACTAATGTTTCTTCCTAGATTTATGTTTCTTCCTAGGTTTTAGCCTTTCGAGGGAGTTTTTCCTAGCCACCGTGCTTCTACACCTGCATTGCTTGCTGTTTGGGGTTTTAGGCTGGGTTTCTGTACAGCACTTTGAGATATCAGCTGATGTACGAAGGGCTATATAAATACATTTGATTAATGTCTTGGCAGTGACTAAGATTCTGGCCACAGGTGGAAACACGGTGCCCCTCAAGGACAGCTCTTTTTACCCAGAATGCATTTCATGAGCTTACTGCCTTCTGGCAGTCGCTACAGGTCCCAAAAATCTGAGATGCACAATGTCCTTCCCTGTAGCATTGAGAATATAAAAGGTATTTTTGACACTTTCAATACTGACTGACACAGACAACACACGCACTCCTCAACATGGTGTCAAGTACGCGATTGTCAATCTATGCACCTACAGAGCTTTTTTTTTTAATGATATATTTGACCCAAGGTAATAACATTTTTACTGAAAGTTTAGACTACACCATACTGTAGTGCTTTAAAGTCAGCCTGAAAAACAGGAGGAATTAATTCCCTTCCCAGTAATATGAACCATGACAAAAGTAGAGGGAAAACAAATGAAACTTTTATGCTGGCCATTTTCATGGATATTCATATTTATACCCAGCTCCTGTGCTCTGGATTATTTGGAGACCCCAGGCATTTGTACACGAGAAACCTTCAACTGTACGGAAAATAAGAACCACCAAGTTCCAAACTGCCTCTGGAAGCAACGTCAGCGCCCAAGAACTGTTCGTCGGGCGCTTCGTGTAATGGGTTTCCATGGCAGCAGCAGCCGCACACAAGCCTGAGATCAGCAATGCCAAGCGTCGGCTGGAGTGGTGTAAAGCTCGCCACCATTGGACTCCTGAGAAGTGGAAATGTGTTCTCTGGAGTGATGAATCACGCTTCACTATCTGGCAGTTCAATGGACAAATCTGAGCTTGGCGGATGCCAAGAGAAAGCTACCTGCCCCAATAATTCTGTGGCAACAGCTTGGGCAAGGCCCTTTCCTGTTTCATCATGACAATGCCCCCGTGCACAAGCCGAGGTTCATACAGAAATGGTATGTCGAAGTTGGTGTGGAAGAACTTGACTGGCCTGCACAGAGCCCTGACCTCAACCCCCTTTGGGATGAATTGGAACGCTGACTGCCAGCCAGGCCTTATCGCCCAACATCAGTGCCCGACCTCTAATGCTTTTGTGGCTGAATGGAAGCAACTCCCCGCAGCAACGTTCCAACATCTAGCGGAAAAGCCTTCCCAGAAAAGTGGAGGCTGTCGTAGCAGCAAAGGGGGGACCAACTCCATATTTAAGGCTCAAGATTCAGGAATGAGATGTTCGACGAGCAGGTGTCCACATACTTTTGGCCATGTGGTGCATGTATGGGAAGTGGACTTTTTAACAGGTTGGTATATCATTACATATTCATTGAGGTGCTAGACACTGTAGCTAGATACTGTAGCTGTGTGTGTTACATTCCCTTCACTCAGCACTTCAATATAACCCATTGCTTTAATACTGGTGTGCCTACGTGTGAAGCACTTTTTTTTATTAGCATTGTCTACTACTATCCCTTTTTCAGAAATCATTTCTGATCGGTTTTAGTCAACTGAGAGACATTTTGAGTTCATAAGCCAGCATATCAAACCAAGCTGTAAACACATTCCCTCTTCATCATGCACGGACAAAGACCAACTTCCTGGTGCCGACAAGGCGCTTTAAAACTACGCAACAAACAACTAAATGTAGAATAACATCAGTGGAGAGGGAAGATACGACCTCAGCAGAAAAGTGTTTTGAAGCTCTGATGAAATACAAAGTAGACCAATTTAGATCATGAGGAGTGAGGGAGGGGAGGGGGGGGTCGAAAATTGACGACAGTGACTGCCTCTGGAAACAGCAGTTTTCCCCTGAGGCAGCCATTGCGCACGCACACACACACACGCACACACACAGACAGAGAACAAAGACCCTGTTAAATTACTATACCGATAAGTTCCCTCCACATAATAAGCAAATAACGAGGAATTTTAAAACCTAGCCTCGCAGAAAAGCACCACAAACAAAACAAGAACAGACTAGAACAGAACAGATTCATCCACTGGCATAACCAGTGGATGAACTGCACACCAAGGGGCAGACTTCCATTCAGTCCTTCCAACACCTAATCGAGATTCACTTTGTGTGATATTAGTGCATACCTCTATTCTTCTTTTAAGGCTTCTCACCTTTTCCATTCTTACTTTTGTCCCAAATGTCCGCATTAAAACTCCACAAAACAATCAGTGAACCTTCCTCCACCTCTCAGCACGGACATGCACACGCGTTAGATGAGTGACATCAAACACAACCGCCCTGCGGTTCGGCGGGCTAATTAGCGAGCGTAGCTAACGCATCCTGAATTCAGAGTGCATGGAAAACAGTCTAGGCACTTATATCAAGCTGCTACACGACTCCTGCAGCGTAATAATTAGAAGTTGGCGCGAAGAGAGATTTGATGGCGAACCTGGTAAATCCGAACCAGACCTGGAATGAAATAGAACTTTTTTGTTCTTTGAAATACATTAACTGCGCTCGATTGATTGCACGTGTTCACCTCGTCCACGCATACATAGAACCTAATGATGCCGCCAAAGAAGCAGAGGAGAGGCCACCTGGCAGTGTGGCTTTGGGGTCGCATCCCAAATGGCACCCTATTCCCTATATATAGTGCCCTACTTTTGACCAGGGCAGATAGGGCTCTAGTCAAAAGTAGCACACTGTATAGGGAATAGGGTGGTACTTGGTACACAACACATATTGGAGTGGTGGCTTCAGCAATAAAAGCCACAGGTTGGATCAATACTGTGGAATCAAATCAGCAGAGCTGGCTCACTGGGTACAGATCATTATTCAAGTGTATAACAGGGAAGTACAGTTTCCTGCCCAGTAATGCACAGTGGGGCTCAGGATGGATGACAGAGCAGCCATTTCGGTACAAAATGGAGTCGAGGATTTCAGTGCAAATGATCCAGCCCACGTCAATACAGCAACAGAATAAGATATTTTTAAACCCAAATATGCAAATATCTATTTCTCATCAAACAAGCACCTAAATAGAATCTTCCGTCACTGTATTTGGAACAAATAAATTCACATTCATCTACGGGAGACCGAGGGCATTTATGGAACGTTCTAATCTAGGAAGTGAAAGGATCACTTGGTGACCAACGATTGGCTCGCCAAAAACGAACGCCGAAGAGAGATGATGTCATCGCCTGACAGAAGGACGGTAAATCAAGATCATGTGTAATGCACTCACAGAAACACGCACGGGCACTCACAGAAACGCGCACGGTCACTCACAGAAACACGCACGGGCACTCACAGAAACACGCACGGGCACTCACAGAAACACTCACGGGCACTCACAGAAACACACACGGGCACTCACAGAAACACACACGGGCACTCACAGAAACACGGGCACTCACAGAAACACACACGGGCACTCACAGAAACACACACGGGCACTCACAGAAACACACACGGGCACTCACAGAAACACACACGGGCACTCACAGAAACACACACGGGCACTCACAGAAACACACAGGGGCACTCACAGAAACACGCACACAGAAACACGCACGGGCACTCACAGAAACACGCACGGGCACTCACAGAAACACGCACGGGCACTCACAGAAACACGCACGGGCACTCACAGAAACACGCACGGGCACTCACAGAAACACGCACGGGCACTCACAGAAACACACACGGGCACTCACAGAAACACACACGGGCACTCACAGAAACACGCACGGGCACTCACAGAAACACACACGGGCACTCACAGAAACACGCACGGGCACTCACAGAAACACACACGGGATCACGTACAAACACAAAGAGTTGCATAACGATGCAAAAAAAGGACTACATTTTAGTCTGAACAACGACAACAAAAAAGAGCAGGTTCTGCGTGGATGTGATACCATGGTGATACGGAGCTTGATCATCATACTGGAGCGCCAGGGCTGCATACCAAACAGGCACCCTATTCCCTTTATTTTGTTGAAGGAGTGCGCTAAACAGGGAATAGGATGCCATTTGGGACGCTTGCCCAGTGTGGGTGGGTTTGGATCAGCAGTGAAGGAAAGAGCACGAGATGGGCCTCTCGAAATGCATGAGATTAGAGGTCGGGTTTTTGGACCTTTCAGCGAGCCACTCAAATCCAAATGCACACGAAGATGCGTCATTGCGCAAAAGCTAAGCAGATCAGTCGGTGACGATCTGAAAGCCACATGGGATGAATCATATCCTTGGTTAGGGTGACTTTAGTTTGTGAAGTATTCATTAATTAATTGAAGAATTAAAATAAAGCCAAAACCACCTGTAACTTACCATTTCCTTCCAATCTAAATGTTTACTTGTTTATTTACAACATAATCACATCGTTCTCTAATCTGAGTAGGGGGGAGGGGGGGGGTAAACCAAATATGACAAAGTTGTCCATGAACACACCGAAACAAAAAAGTGCACATCAACAGAGAGCTTTTTACAAATTCATGGGTTCTCCCTCTTTTTTTCTCCACTCTTTCTGTACCACTCTCTCTGCCCTGTGCCCACAGAGGCAGCCAGGCCTGAGGAAGCAGGACTGACACTTTAAGTCCTTACCGTCTGACTGCCGTTGTTTACAAGCATGTGTCAAAGAGCAGTGGCGATGCCCATCAGCTGGTTGTGTGTGTGTGTGTGTGTGTGTGCCAGGTTCGCTTGCGTGCGTTTGGTGCGGGTGGGAACGCATAGCGGTGGAAGGGAGAGCTGGGACAGAACATCCCCCTACCGTTTATGCATGGCTGACAGACTCGGCCTCACTTCTGCGCCTGGGAGGAAAACGGGAAGTTGTGTTGTGTTTTGTTTTGTGAGGCTGCCGGGGGGCCAGGGCACAGTACTGGACAAATACGACCTGGCTGGTGCCCTCTGATACCTTCCATGCTGGGGGGGGCGGTCCAGTTCGGTCCAAGTCAGTGTTGCCACAGTCTGATGCGTACTGGCTCAGGCCATGGTCTGGTGCTCAGAATACATCTGCTGGACCACTGGCCCCCAAGCATAGGGCCCCACATCAAGTCACTGTACCTAAGTGCACCGGGGGGTTGCATCTTACCTTTAACAGATGCTCTCATCCAAAGCCACTTACAGTGCAGAGAGTGAAGATGGGATATAGACGTCACCCATAGGCACAGACCTAGAATCAGCTTATCTCCCTCTATTCCAACCTCAAACATGGGGAGAGGACACGACTCTGGGCTCCAGAGTGGCGCAGCGGTCTAAGGCACTGCATCTCAGTGCTAGAGGCATCACTACGGGAGGGCAGTGCAGTGTGGGATAGCGTGTGGAGGACTGGCTTACCCGGTGCTGGGAGAGGATCGTCGGTCAGAGACCTGGTACATGCCCCTGGATGTCCCCGAGACGCTGGAGTTCCTCTGAGAAATGGGGAGAGAGAGTGACAGGTGTGTCAACACATTAAACCGTTTCCTTGAATTCTGATACTTCTGGGGGGGGGGGAGGACTTTACACATTGTAGTGAAAAATACTCCTCTGTTCGTGTTCTGACTAACACAGGAGGCTGCTGCGTGGAAAACGGCTCATAATAATGTCCGGATCAGCGCAAATGGAACGGCATCAAACATCTGGAAACCATGAGTTTGAGGTTTAATCCCATTCCACGAATTCCGCTCCAGTCTTTCAGCACGAGCCAGTCCTCCCCTATGAAGGTGCCACCAACCTCGTGTGTTCTGGAACTCACAGTGAATGTTGAATAGACTTCAATATTCTGTTGTTGTGCCCTGCAACTATTTACTGCTGTGCGATGTTCACAAGGGTCAAGGGTCAACAACACCTCCCACTGTTAGTGTTTCTCTTCAATCTACTCTACGTTTTAAATAAATACATATTTACACACACACACCAAAACAGCCACTATAAAACTGAAGCACATACAAATGCTGGTGTATAGGTGTGATACCTTCTTAAATGACCCATAATAACTAGGACAACTACTCTCATTCAAAGCCCAAGAGGTGATCGGTTTAAAAAAAGCTTCACATTCAACGGGAGGCAGCGATTGGCTAAAACACTCACATTTCACAAATGAAAAAAATAACAGACTGTGGTGTAGTTAATCAAAGAATAAGTATGAACGTCTCCTCTTCAGATATAAGTACATCTGCCAATATTTATATACACTGCTCAAAAAAATAAAAGGGAACACTTACTTAAACAACACAATATAACTCCAAGTCAATCACACTTCTGTGAAATCAAACTGTCCACTTAGGAAGCAACACTGATTGACAATACATTTCACATGCTGTTGTGCAAATGGAATAGACAACAGGTGGAAATTATAGGCAATTAGCAAGACACCCCCAATAAAGGAGTGGTTCTGCAGGTGGGGACCACAGACCACTTCTCAGTTCCTATGCTTCCTGGCTGATGTTTTGGTCACTTTTGAATGCTGGCGGTGCTTTCACTCTAGTGGTAGCATGAGACAGAGTCTACAACCCACACAAGTGGCTCAGGTAGTGCAGCTCATCCAGGATGGCACATCAATATGAGCTGTGGCAAGAAGTTTTGCTGTGTCTGTCAGCGTAGTGTCCAGAGCATGGAGGCACTACTAGGAGACAGGCCAGTACATCAGGAGACGTGGAGGAGGCCGTAGGACCGCTACCTCCGCCTTTGTGCAAGGAGGAGCAAGAGGAGCACTGCCAGAGCCCTGAAAAATGACCTCCAGCAGGCCACAAATGTCCATGTGTCTGCTCAAATGGTCAGAAACAGACTCCATGAGGGTGGTATGAGGGCCTGACGTCCATAGGTGGGGGTTGTGCTTACAGCCCAACACCGTGCAGGACGTTTTTCATTTGCCAGAGAACACCAAGATTGGCAAATTCGCCACTGGCGCCCTGTGCTCTTCACAGATGAAAGCAGGTTCACCCTGAGCACATGTGACAGATGTGACAGTCTGGAGACGCCGTGGAGTACGTTCTGCTGCCTGCAACATCCTCCAGCATGACCGGTTTGGTGGTGGGTCAGTCATGGTGTGGGGTGGCATTTCTTTGGGGGGCCGCACAGCCCTCCATGTGCTCGCCAGAGGTAGCCTGACTGCCATTAGGTACCGAGATGAGATCCTCAGGCCCCTTGTGAGACCATATGCTGGTGCGGTTGGCCCTGGGTTCCTCCTAATGCAAGACAATGCTAGACCTCATGTGGCTGGAGTGTGTCAGCAGTTCCTGCAAGAGGAAGGCATTGATGCTATGGACTGGCCCGCCCGTTCCCCAGACCTGAATCCAATTGAGCACATCTGGGACATAATGTCTCGCTCCATCCACCAACGTGGCGTTGCACCACAGACTGTCCAGGAGTTGGGGGATGCTTTAGTCCAAGTCTGGGAGGAGATCCCTCAGGAGACCATCTGCCACCTCATCAGAAGCATGCCCAGGCGTTGTAGGGAGGTCATACAGGCACGTGGAGGCCACACACACTACTGAGCCTCATTTTGACTTGTTTTAAGTACATTACATCAAAGTTGGATCAGCCTGTAGTGTGGTTTTCCACTTTAATTTTGAGTGTGACTCCAAATCCAGACCTCCATGGGTTGATAAATTTGATTTCCATTGATCATTTTTGTGTGATTTTGTTGTCAGCACATTCAACTATGTAAAGAAAAAAGTATTTAATAAGAATATTTCATTCATTCAGATCTAGGATGTGTTATTTTAGTGTTCCCTTTATTTTTTTGAGCAGTGTATGTGTATATATATATATATATATATATACACATTCTCGGGCCGACTCTTTTCTCTGTATATATCAATGATGTTGCTCTTTCTGCGGGCGATTCCCTGATCCACCTCTACGCAGACGACACCATTCTGTATACTTCCGGCCCTTCCTTGGACACTGTGCTATCTAACCTCCAAACGAGCTTCAACGCCATACAATACTCCGTCAGTGGCCTCCAACTGCTCTTAAACGCTAGTAAAACCAAATGCATGCTTTTCAACCGTTCGCTGCCTGCACCCGCACGCCCGACTAGCATCACCACCCTGGATGGTTCCGACCTAGAATATGTCGACATCTATAAATACCTAGGTGTCTGGCTAGACTAAACTCTCCTTCCAGACTCATATAAAACATCTCCAATCTAAAATCAAATCTAGAGTCGGCTTTCTATTCCGCAACAAAGCCTCCTTCAGTCATGCCGCCAAACTTACCCTAGTAAAACGGACTATCCTACCGATCCTCGACTTCGGCGATGTCATCTACAAAATAGCTTCCAATACTCTACTCAGCAAACTAGATGCAGTTTATCACAGTGCCATCCGTTTTGTTACTAAAGCACCTTATACCACCCACCACTGCGACCTGTATGCTCTAGTCGGCTGGCCCTCGCTACATATTCGTCGCCAGACCAACTGGCTCCAGGTCATCTACAAGTCCATGCTAGGTAAAGCTCCACCTTATCTCAGTTCACTGGTCACGATGGCAACACCCACCCGTAGCACGCGCCCCAGCAGGTGTATCTCACTGATCATCCCTAAAGCCAACACCTCATTTGGCCGCCTTTCGTTCCAGTTCTCTGCTGCCTGTGACTGGAACGAATTGCAAAAATCGCTGAAGTTGGAGACTTTTATCTCCTTCACCAACTTCAAACATCTGCTATCTGAGCAGCTAACCGATTGCTGCAGCTGTACATAGTCTATCGGTAAATAGCCCACCCAATTTACCTACCTCATCCCCATACTGTTTATATGTATTTACTTTTCTGCTCTTTTGCACACCAGTATCTCAACCTGTACATGACCATCTGATCATTTATCACTCCAGTGTTAATCTGCTAAATTGTAATTATTCGCCTACCTCCTCATGCCTTTTGCACACAATGTATATAGACTCTTTTTTTCTTTTACTGTGTTATTGACTTGTTAATTGTTTACTCCATGTGTAACTCTGTGTTGTCTGTTCACACTGCTATGCTTTATCTTGGCCAGGTCGCAGTTGTAAATGAGAACTTGCTCTCAACTAGCCTACCTGGTTAAATAAAAGGTGAAAAAAATACAATAATAATAATATATCTATATATGTCAATTTAACTATACATTCATGTACATACTACCTCAATTGGGCCGACCAACCAGTGCTCCCGCACATTGGCTAACCGGGCTATCTGCATTGTGTCCCACCCACCACCCGTCAACATCTCTTTTACACTGCTGCTACTCTCTGTTCATCATATATGCATAGTCACTTTAACCATACCCACATGTACATACAACCTCAATCAGCCTGACTAACCGATGTCTGTATGTAGCCTCACTACTTTTATTGTTCACCTAATACCTTTTTTGCACTATTGGTTAGAGCCTGTAAGTAAGCATTTCACTAAGGTCTACACCCGTTGTATTCCGTGCATGTGACAAATACACTTTGATTTGAGAGATGGACAGATGATAGATGGACGGACGATGGCCAGATGAATACACACACACACACCACACACACACACGTTACTTTTTATACAGCAATCACATAACAATAACACATTACCAAACATAAACTCTTTAATCCCCCCCCCCCTTAGACCACACAGGTTTGGTTTCCATGATCAAATGGGAGCAGATTTCCCCCCTTGTTCATCCTCTCTATCAACACTGGCTGTCCACCATTTTGAAATGACACTATGTACAGTATGTCAAATTCACACAACGCTACAATACCAGGAGAGACCAATTAGTTAGCCAAACAAAAGGACTCAAATTAGTGGGAGTGGATGAGTGACTTTTAAAAAGGCTTCACTTGATTCTTTTTGAATTCCACATTTAAATAACAAAAAGAGGGAAAAGAACAGTCATTCTGCCATCATGAACAGTACTGGCGAACCAAGACAAAAAAAATGGAATATAACTTGAAAACGTGGGAGTCCAGTCTATAGCTTCAACGCACATACTCAATTCTCGTGCAACCGGGCGCGCACACAATCTTGAGGGAACTGCAAAGCTCCTGTATGTGAGTGCTGTCTGAGGTTTAGGGATAATTAACTGCGATTGGATGAGGCTCTGAAAACATGACAGCTAATTTGCTGACATTAAGGAAGTGTAATTGGAGCTATCTGAAAAGAGTGTCTGCGTCCCAAAGGGCACCCTATTCTCTATATATTTCACTACTTTTGACCACCCTGGTCAGATGGTGTGAAAAGGGAGGGAGAGTTGGTAATCCCACTCTTTTACACCAGGAGCCGAAGATATTCAGGAGGCTTTGGGCGTGGGCCTGCCACATTTCCCTTCATCTTCCTTCCCTATTCCCCTCACTTTATCTACCGTATAGGAACTCGCGCTGTCTCCCATCCCTCTACTGAACTAAACCTCTATCCCGCTCTCCTCCTCCCGCCCAACCCCTTCATCTACAGTACCATTGCCTTTTTTCTCACTACCCTCTGTAGATTCCTCCCCAACTCTCCCGCTCTTCTCCTCCCTTCAAGCAAATTCCCTACAGGGGCTTCCCAAATATCTCAGATGTACTGAGGTGTGTGTGTGTGACACACACACACACACAAAACCCTGTCTGGGCCCAGCGCCAGTGGAAACAGACCAGGGAGGAAGCAGGCAAACACCCATCCATCTCATCCATCTCAGAGAGAGAGAGAGAGAGACACAGAGAGACAGACATACACAGAGAGAGAGAGACAGAGAGACACAGACACAGAGAGAGACAGGCAGACAGAGACAGACACAGAGAGAGACAGGCAGACAGAGACACAGAGAGAGAGACACCCTCAGCACACAGGGGGACAAACATCTGCCTGGAGGTGACAGCATCCCCTCCCACATATGCCCCCCTAGGCACAACTATGACAACATAACCAACAAAAACGGGTCACAACTCCTGCAGCTCTGTCGCACGCTGGGTATGTACATAGTCAACGGTAGGCTTCGAGGGGACTCCTATGGTAGGTACACCTATAGCTCATCTCTTGGCAGTAGTACTGTAGACTACTTTATCACTGACCTCAACCCAGAATCTCTCAGAGCGTTCACAGTCAGCCCACTGACACCCCTATCAGACCACAGCAAAATCACAGTCTACTTAAACAGAGCAATACTCAATCATGAGGCATCAAAGCCAAAGGAACTGAGTAACATTAAGAAATGCTATAGATGGAAGGAATCCAGTTTGGAAACCTACCAAAAAACAATTAGGCAACAACAAATTCAATCCCTTTTAGACAATTTCCTGGGTAAAACGTTCCACTGTAATAGTGAAGGTGTAAACCTGGCAGTAGAAAATCTTTACAGTATATTTGACCTCTCAGCTTCCCTATCAAATCTAAAAATCTCAAATAGAAAACCGAAGAAAATTAACAATAATGACAAATGGTTTGATGAAGAATGCAAAAATCTAAGAAAGAAATTGAGAAACCTGTCCAACCAAAAACATAGAGACCCGGAAAACCTGAGTCTACGCCTTCACTATGGTGAATCACTAAAACAATACAGAAATACACTACGGAAAAAGAAGGAACAGCATGTCAGAAATCAGCTCAATGCAATTGAAGAATCCATAGACTCTAACCACTTCTGGGAAAATTGGAAAACACTAAACAAACAACAACACGAAGAATTATCTATCCAAAATGGAGATGTATGGGTAAACCACTTCTCCAATCTTTTTGGTTCTATAACAAAGAACAAAGAGCAAAAACATATACATGATCAAATACAGATCTTAGAATCAACTATTAAAGACTACCAGAACCCACTGGATTCTCCAATTACATTGAATGAGTTACAGGACAAAATAAAAACCCTTCAACCCAAAAAGGCCTGTGGTGTCGATGGTATCCTCAATGAAATGATCAAATATACAGACAACAAATTCCAATTGGCTATACTAAAACTCTTTAACATCATACTTAGCTCTGGCATCTTCCCCAATATTTGGAACCAAGGACTGATCACCCCAATCCACAAAAGTGGAGACAAATTTGACCCCAATAACTACCGTGGAATATGTGTCAACAGTAACCTTGGGAAAATCCTCTGCATTATTATTAACAGCAGACTCGTACATTTCCTCAATGAAAACAATGTACTGAGCAAATGTCAAATTGGCTTTTTACCAAATTACCGTACAACAGACCATGTATTCACCCTGCACACCCTAATTGACAACCAAACAAACCAAAACAAAGGCAAAGTCTTCTCATGCTTTGTTGATTTCAAAAAAGCCTTCGACTCAATCTGGCATGAGGGTCTGCTATACAAACTGATGGAAAGTGGTGTTGGGGGTAAAACATACGACATTATAAAATCCATGTACACAAACAACAAGTGTGCGGTTAAAATTGGCAAAAACACACACATTTCTTCACACAGGGTCGTGGGGTTAGACAGGGATGCAGCTTAAGCCCCACCCTCTTCAACATATATATCAACGAATTGGCGCGGGCACTAGAAAAGTCTGCAGCACCCGGCCTCCCCTGCTAGAATCCGAAGTCAAATGTCTGCTGTTTGCTGATGATCTGGTGCTTCTGTCACCAACCAAGGAGGGCCTACAGCAGCACCTAGATCTTATGCACAGATTCTGTCAGACCTGGGCCCTGACAGTAAATCTCAGTAAGACCAAAATAATGGTGTTCCAAAAAGGTCCAGTCACCAGGACCACAAATACAAATTCCATCTAGACACTGTTGCCCTAGAGCACACAAAAACTATACATACCTTGGCCTAAACATCAGTGCCACAGGTAACTTCCACAAAGCTGTGAACGATCTGAGAGACAAGGCAAGAAGGGCATTCTATGCCATCAAAAGAAACATAAATTTCAACATACCAATTAGGATTTGGCTAAAAATACTTGAATCAGTCATAGAGCCCATTGCCCTTTATGGTTGTGAGGTCTGGGGTCCGCTCACCAACCAAGACTTCACAAAATGGGACAAACACCAAATTGAGACTCTGCACGCAGAATTCTGCAAAAATATCCTCCGTGTACAACGTAAAACACCAAATAATGCATGCAGAGCAGAATTAGGCCGATACCCACTAATTATCAAAATCCAGAAAAGAGCCATTAAATTCTACAACCACCTAAAAGGAAGCGATTCACAAACCTTCCATAACAAAGCCATCACCTACAGAGAGATGAACCTGGAGAAGAGTCCCTAAGCAAGCTGGTCCTGGGGCTCTGTTCACAAACACAAACACACCCTACAGAGCCCCAGGACAACAGCACAATTAGACCCAACCAAATCATGAGAAAACAAAAAGATAATTACTTAACACATTGGAAAGAATTAACAAAAAAACAGAGCAAACTAGAATGCTATTTGGCCCTAAACAGAGAGTACACAGCGGCAGAATACCTGACCACTGTGACTGACCCAAAATTAAGGAAAGCTTTGACTATGTACAGACTCAGTGAGCATAGCCTTGCTATTGAGAAAGGCCGCCGTAGGCAGACATGGCTCTCAAGAGAAGACAGGCTATGTGCTCACTGCCCACAAAATGAGGTGGAAACTGAGCTGCACTTCCTAACCTCCTGCCCAATGTATGACCATATTAGAGATACATATTTCCCCCAGATCACACAGATCCACAAAGAATTCGAAAACAAAATCCAATTTTGAAAAACTCCCATATCTACTGGGTGAAATTCCACAGTGTGCCATCACAGCAGCAAGATTTGTGACCTGTTGCCACGAGAAAAGGGCAACCAGTGAAGAACAAACACCATTGTAAATACAACTCATATTTATGCTTATTTATTTTATCTTGTGTCCTTTAACTATTTGTACATTGTATATATATATATATATATATATATATATATATATATATAATATGACATTTGTAATGTCTTTACTGTTTTGAAACTTCTGTATGTGTAATGTTTACTGTTCATTTTTGTTGTTTTTCACCTTATATATTCACTTTGTATGTTGTCTACCTCACTTGCTTTGGCAATGTTAACACATGTTTCCCATGCCAATAAAGCCCTTGAATTGAATTGAATTGAATTGAATTGAGAGAGACACAGAGAGAGAGAGAGAGAGAGAGAGAGAGGAGGGGAAAGTGAGCAATGGCAGAGAGGATGACCAATGTACAGTACCTTTCTGGTGTCCGTAGCATGCCAAATGTCCTATAATATAATAATATCCTAGCCATGGACACAGAATGCTGAAAACAACGACTCATAAGCACAAGAAGACAAACACGATGACTACTGTGGATACAAATCAAGCCTCAAAAGCATCATACCACTGCTGCACATCGCTGTCTAACAGCCTCTTAACACAGATGAAGTGCAAGCCCTGTAAAATGTTGACAATTTAGCCACTCAATTGAGCACTAATGGAGACTAGGGGGGGGGTCGCATCCCAAAATGGAGCCCTATTCCCTATATAGTGCACTCGTTTTGACCAGGTCCACATGGCTCTGATCAAAAGTAGGGCACTGTGTAGGGAATAGGGTGCCATTTGGGACACATCCTAGCTGGATCAGGCTGGGTAATGAATGAGCTTGATGGGATGCAGGTTGTGCATGGTAAATGGTAAATGGTGGGGAATTTGGCCGGCGTGGGAAACACATTCACTTAACTCCGTCAACTGTGGGAGAGGTCAGAGATGGGAGCGATACGGGGGGAGAGTAGAACGTGGTATCTAAGATGAATCAGAGACGAACTACTGCGCTATCACCTGACCTGGACAACTTGAGCAAGTAGAGCCACTGGTGTGTCTCCATGGAAACGATAGATGGAAGGATGGATAGAAACTGGCCATCTATTTCTCACTTAACAACACTTGGATAAAAAAAAATCAAACACTTTAGATTTTGCGAATTGGAAATGGCAGGGGAGAGTTTAGTCAAATGTATCACGATGTTTACTTTGTTTCGGTCTATAATATGGCGGCATATGGAACCTGCTGGAATGTCACCATTGCCTCCTCTGTCTGGATGTTTTCTGCATGTAACCAATAACAACGCAATATTTTAGATTTCAGATCCTATCTAAGGGTATGAGGAAATACTGATACCCAGATACCAAGTGAGTCAGACACCACTGATTCCTGGAATCAAAATACTTGATCATCAGCTAAAAGCTATTTAGCATTTCAATTAAAGCCGGGTGCATCTCTATGCCAACAACAGTAAATGACTAACACCTGGACAACCACTTATACCTCCGAGGTAAATGAAGATAGAGTGGCGACATGACCAGCGGCCACACACACACACACACACACACACACACACAGCACGCAAACACACACAGCACGCAAACAGACACACACACAGCACGCAAACACACACACACGCACAGCACGCAAACAGACACACACACACACACACACACACACACGCACAGCACGCAAACACACACACACACAGCACGCAAACACACACCTCCTCCTTCGCTGTCCAATTCCACTATTCACAGTCCAGCGCTCTCCCATTCTGTTTAATAAATATTTCACACATTCCCTAAATCGGCCCAGATCAAATTAAAATGCAGAATTGTGATGAGTCAACACGTATCAACACGCCCACCTTGCCTGTTTCTAATCGCCCAAGTGATAAGATGCATCCCGTTCATCTACACAGTGCACTACTTTTGACTGGGGCTCATAGTGCTCAGATCCAAAGTAGTGCACTACGTAGGGAATAAGTTGCCATTTGGATCTCAGACATAGACATCCACGTGCTAGGTTAGATTGTCCGACTGTCTTCATGTCACTCCAAAATAATTTTTCTTTTCGTCACTAATCATTTAAATTATACCAATATCACCCCCCCCCAAAAAAAAGGCCCCATTCATTTGGACTTGAACTAAACATACCCCGTTGTAGAACCAATTCTATAAGTGACTTACGTCATGTGGACTAACGACGCAGGGACTATATTAAGGAATGCACAACACAGGAGGGTGGTGGACGCTTCATCGGGGAGGACGGGCTCGTGGTAATGGCTGCAGTGGAGAGATGTCAAATACATCAAACATGGTTTCAATGTGTTTGATGCCAGTCCATTCGCTCCGTTCCAGCCATTGTTATGCGCCGTCCTCCCCTCCGCAGCCTCCTGTGATGTACAACTGTTCAAAGTAAAAACACACACGCAGTACATGCACACCGTCGATGAATCAGATACCCAGTTTACTTGACCAAGCAGCTCTCTGGCTTGTGCGAGTCCATCCTGGTTTTGTCCTGTGAGTCGACAGTCAATAGACCCGATGCCTATTCATTATTCAAGTGAAAAAGCTACTTTGACGAGTTGTCACTGACATCTGTTCCCCCGGACAGCGACGGATTTGCCTTCCCCTATTGGCTGTCCTGTCAATGTAACAACAGGAAGTGTCTAATTTGTGGCGATGCCATTGGCCCTGGTCTAATTCCATGAAGATGCATCCTTCCTTTGTCGCTTTGGAGTTATGAGAGTTAACAGATGCTTCGACCACATTAGATTGCCCTAGATTATTTCACATCCAGGAAGGGGAGTTTTTAAACAGGGACCTTATCTGAGCCCCTATCTGGCACAGATCTAGAATCAGCTTACCTTTCCAACATTAACCATTAGGTATACACATACAAATCTGACCTCAGATCAGTATCTAGGTCAACATCTCCTCCACTCCAGATCACCAGAAACAATCTAGGATCAGTTTACCTTTCTCAACTCTTAACCATTAGGCTCCCCTTGCACACATCTGTCTTTGTTTGTCTACTACACGGCCAACTTCCTCTCGCCACTCCAGATCACCTGGCATTTGTTGCCCTTTTGGAGCCTGGCAGGCTACGGATCTAGAGAAATCAGCTTACCGTAACCGTTTGTGTAATCAAAAGCAAAACTGGTCTTGGATCAGCTCACCTGGCGTCCATTGTTGGAGCCCTTGTTGGAGCCGGGCAGGCTGCAGCGTCCCATGCTGCCGTTGGGCGTGGTCCCGCAGCTGCTGATGATCTGCAGCTGTTTCTCGGCGCGGTCGGCACGGTCCAGGAGCTCCTCGATGAACTGCTGCAGGCGCACCTTGGCGTTAGCCTCGCGCGCCGCCGTCTCCTGGAGGAACTGGTCTATCTGGGTTACCTCCCTGGTGAATCGGGAGGAGAGGAGACCGATGGTTACTGGCGTGCATAAACACACATAGGTTACGTCTCAAAAAGCACCACATTTCCTTCACACACACACACACAACAAAATTGTGTTGGTCCCATATTGTAAAGTGTAGATCCCAGAAATGTTCCAATACGCACAAAAAATATATATTTCTCTCATGTTTTGAGCACAAATTTGTTTATATCCCTGTTAGTGAGCATTTCTCCTTTGCCAAGATAATCCATCCACCTGACAGGTGTGGCATCAAGAAGCTGATTAAACAGCACGATCATTACAAAGGTGCACCTTGTGCTAGGGACAATATAATGACACTCTAAAATGTGCCGATTCATGTCTTTTGTCACACAACACAATGCCAAGTTTTGAGGGAGCATGCAATTGGCATGCTGACTGCAGGAATGTCCACTAGAGTGGTTTCCAGAGAATTGAACGTCCGTTTCTCTACCGTTGTTTTAGAGAAGTTGTTTTAGAGAACAACGCCAGCCCAGGACCTCCACATCCGGCTTCTTGACCTTCGGGATCACCTAAGACCAGCCACCCAGACAGCTGACAGCTGATGTCTGTAATAAAGCTCTTTTGTGGGGAAAAACGTATTCTGATTGGCTGGGCCTGGCTCCCCAGTGGGTGCACTCCTGCCCAGTCATGTGAAATCCATAGATTAGGGCCTAATGACTTTATTTAAAAATCAACTGATTTCCTTATATGAACTGTAACTCAGTAAAATCGTTGAAATTGTGACATGATGCGTTTATATATCTTTGTTCAGTATAGTTGCGCTAAATTTGACCAGAGCCATATAGGCTCAGCAGTCATGGACTGGTCTATCTGAGCCACCTCCCTGGTGGAGAGGCGAGGAGAGATACAGAATGGTTTGAGTACACACACACAGACCAACTCCCTGTGTGTGTGTGTGTGTGTGTGTAACAGTGCAACCTCATGAAATTTAGATCGATATCTGCACACTGATAAATGGTCCTGCAGTTTACTGGGCAACAATAAGCTATATTAACAGCAATATTAACTGTTGCAGTTGCATTTAAGTAATAACGCCAGAGAAGTCGGTATTTGGAGGATATTGGTACGAAGTCGAGGGCCGCCAAACCATGCCAATATATCCTCCAACCACCGGCTTTCGAGGGTGTTATCACGTTTATACAACTGGTTACCAACAGATTTAAATAACGAGTTCGTTCCAATGTTCCGTTGCCATTCTGCCTGGCAACGTTCTTATCCCTTGGTTCGTAGCTAGCCAACGATGGCTAACACAGTCAAACAGGGCGGACGGAACAACAGCCAAGTAGCTGCATTTGCGTTTGTTTAAAGCTGTTTTTCTAGTGACGTTTATTTGTTGTGACGTTCACAATGAGCTACTGATGAGCGATTTCATATGGAATAGAAAATGTGCTCTCTCGTCAGGACAATGTTCAGAGGAGCTAGCCAACTACACAGCTAACACAATCACTTCAAACTGAATCTGGAAATAGAGCAAACTACAGTAGCTCTATTGAGATTTCTTTGCATATATCCATAAATATTATGCCGATTCATGACTTTCGACTGGCTGAGATAAGATGTCTCGTCCTGACACGGTAATCCTGAAATGGGACAGCAGAGATCAAATTTCAATATTGAAAAAGGTCGGAGAGACAGACAGCAAGGTTTATACAAATCTCTGCTGTTGCAAACCAAATGCTAGTCTAAAAGAAAGGGGACATGTCTAGATTATTTCTTACAGTGGAGATCAAGTTTATAAATTGCCTGGTTGGGCTAATGAGTGGATTACGTCATAGCATTTACATTACATTTAAGTCATTTAGGTGAGCGTACAAATTGGTGCATTCACCTTATGACCTCCAGTGAACAGTAGTGCATCTAAATCTTTTCAGGGGAGGGGGTGAGAGGGATTACTTTATTTTCCTAGGTATTCCTTAAAGAGGTGGGGTTTCAGGTGTCTCCGGAAGGTGGTGATTGACTCCGCTGTCCTGGCGTGTGAGGGAGTTTGTTCCACCATTGGGGGCCAGAAACAGTTTTGAACTGGGCTGGAGCGGGAACTGTACTTTGCCTCAGTGGTAGGGAGGCGAGCAGGCCAGAGGGGAATGAACGCAGTGCCCTTGTTTGGGTGTAGGGCCTGATCAGAGCCTGGAGGTACTGAGGTGCCGTTCCCCTCAAAGGCAAGCACCATGGTCTTGTAGCATGCTTCAACTGGAAGCCAGTGGAGAGAAACCAGATGGGAAGGTGAACACCAGACGGGCTTTATGAGTTTAGGGGTTTGGCACAGGCAGGGAGCCCAGCTCTTGCAGTAATCCAGACGGGAGATGACAAGTGCCTGGATTAGGACCTGCGCCGCTTCCTGTTGAGGCAGGGTCCTTATGTTGTAGACATGAACCAGTGGAACAGGCCACCGCCTTGTTAGTTGAGAACGACAGGGTGTTGTCCAGGATCACGCCAAGGTTCTTAGCGCTCTGGGAGGAGGACACAATGGAGTTGTTTTATGGCGAGATCATGGAACGGGCAGTCCTTCCCCGGGAGGAAGAGCAGTTCCGTCTTGCCGAGGTTCAGCTTGAGGTGAAGCCTTAGCCTTAGCTGGTGGTAACTTGTGGAATAGACACCGGCTGAAATACGGTTTTAACCAATTAGCAACCAGGATTAGACCCACCCGTTGCATAATTCATGAATTTATAAACTGCAGGTTATTGGATGCGAGTACACTACATTTGCAACTAACTGGGCGACCTAACTCCCTGGGAACATATGGGAAGAATGGGTGGTTTGGGGAATACAACAAAACACACCCCACTTCTAACGGGAGGACAGAAACCAGATGGATAGGTGCACACATACCAGACCTGGGTCAAATACATCATGTAAAATACTGCACTTGACTTGGACCCAATAGAACACACAGTACAGTGGAGCTGGACATGAAGATTTGTGCCATCTTTAACACAGTCACACAGAGATACAAGACAGTTGAATGTCACAGAATCTCCTGCTGAGGTGCCACAGACATGTCTGGACTGTTAAATGCCATCGATATCACCCCCCCCCCCCCCCCCCGGACCATTCAACAAGGTGACCCATGGGTAGAATAATTTACTCCCACAATAGCGTAATATGGACACTGATGAATCTAATTATAGGATCATATTAAGTACCGTAAGTGAGACCTTCTGGAAGCACACACATACCAGGGGGTAATGTTGACCTTAAGGTACTGTCTCTCCAAAACACACACACACTCCAACACAAACACACAGGAGCCGACTGATTAATGCTATCGCACTCGCTGTCCCAGTTTTATGCATACATTAAGTTTTATTTCCACACAGATACTGTATCACAGCTGAATCTTTTTCATATTTTGCTTCTCCTCTCTCACGCAGTCTTTTTTCTCTCTCCCCTCACTTCTCACTCCCACTTCCTCCTTCCTCCTTCGGGGAGTGAAACAAGCTGTATTCCCTTCCCTCATCTCGGTGGTGTGTGTGTGTGTGTGTGTGTGTGTGTGTGTGTGTGTGTGTGTGTGTGTGTGTGTGTGTGTGTGTGTGTGTACGCGCGCGTCTGCATATACCACATCTCTGTCCTTTCCAACACCTGCAGCCGCTCCTGTCCAAACAATCTCCTCAGAAAATCCAAAGAAGACGCACACAAAAAGGTCCCACTTACCGCTGGGCTTTGTCGTTGGTTTTTACGGGAGCAAAAGTGACTACTGTCTGAAGGTTAACGTTGCTCCAGTTATGAATGCATCCCAAATGGCACTCTATTCCCATAATAGCGCACTACATTTGACCAGGGCCCACAGAGCTGAATAGGGTGCCATTTGTGATGCAGATTTGCCTGCATTTCCACCACTATTGACAGTGTTCCATGAAACCGGCACGAGGACAATAACAGTCATGTAAAACGTTCTATAAAAAAAAAAAAAAGTGTGACCACCCTCCCACTCTGTCTGCAGAATTCTCTCTTTGCTCTCGTTTTCCTTATTAGGATGTCGGTGGGCGGAGCCGGGAGGGTCGTCAGCGAAATGGGACACACCTGGGCTCGGGTGTGTCCCGGGGATAAATACACCTTTCCCCCCTCATACACCGAGGAGACTCTCCACGCAGACACACCGTCTTCTGGTTGTGGTAATTTGGGTCTTCCTGTTAAATTTGTTTTGGCACCTCTCAACACCCCTCATTATCACCAGCTATGCATGCATCCACTCACACTACTGACTGCACAATCCATTGTTACTTGTATATCGTTTACTTTATTGAATAAATATGGGTTTGTTATTTCTCTCCCTCTGTGTGGTCTTCCTCTTTCTTACGGGCTATGAGCCGGTTCGTAAACAAAAGGAAGAGGGTAGACTTGAGAGATGTTTGACATCTGGTGAAATTAAGTGTCTGTCTTTGGGGCAAAGACATTCCAAAATGAGATTATTCAGATTAGGGTTAGAAGAAGTGTTTGATCAACATGAAAGACGTGTTTATCAAATGGGTGTGGAAATAGAGGTGATAAAGCTGGATCAAATGAACGTTTACACACACACACACACACCGCAGTAGTTTGAGGTTTGACAATAGCATCATCCTTTTTTTTCCCTTTATTTAACTGGGCAAGTCAGTTAAGAACAAATTCTTATTTACAATGACGGCCTAGGAACAGTGGGTTAACTGCCTTGTTCAGGGGCAGAACGACAGATTTTTTACCTTGTCAGCATGATATGAGGTCAGAGCTCATCTCAGGGTTGTCATGTATATTTTAATCAAACTTCCAACCCACTTTTGGAGACATTACTTCTACTCATCTCATTCATGCTGAGCAGGATTGAAAAGCTAATGAGTGACTCTTCAACTAGACCAGAGAGGATTAACATTTTCCCTGTTGCTAAAATGGCTCCAGTCACAATACGAGCATCTCTCCCCCTCTTCATTTCTCGCCCTCCCTCCCTCCTTTTCTCTCTCCCCCTCCCTCCCTCCTTTTCACTTTCCCTCTGAATCGACAGGCACGAATGCAATCTCACACCTGCCATTTTGTATACCTATGGTTCGTGTAGGAGTGCATTTATGTTGTGTTCCAACAGCTTTCTGATGATTCATCTTCGCTCCCCGTGTGTGTGTGTGTGTGTGTGTGTGTGTGTGTGTGTGTGTGTGTGTGTGTGTGTGTATATATATATATATTCACACTGTCTGCTTCTGTTTTCAGTGTCACAGCTAAAGCGATCAGGAGTCAGGCCTGCCATCACAGTCACCGCCATTCTCCCTTACCTCCAGGCAGTGGGAGGACGTGTCAATAGGGGTACACACACACGCACACACGCACACACACACACACACACACACACACAAAATAGGATTTCAGCAGCTCCCCTCAAAAACATCAAAGAGGAGGTCAATTTCAACACATAACAGATACAGGAGTCGAAGTGACTGAAGCAGATTTTCCTCTATATTATGGGATGTGACGGGCGTCATCAAAGGAAAAGTGCACTACTTTTAACAGGGCCCAGGGCAAAAGTAGTGTGCTATGAAGGGAATAGGGTGCCATTTGGGACACACACAGAGAACAGAGGGTGATGGAAAGGTTGCTAAATATATACACGAATATATAATATATGGTGTAATGAATAATCTGGTTTACACTGAGAATTGAATCCCCACTTAGAAAGTGCTGTAGGATTGTGGGTAGTCGGGGTAGTGAGTATCAGTGTCTCCCCAACCTGGGAAAAACACACGCGTCCCAAATCCAACCCCATTCCGTGTATATAGTGTTCTATTTTTGTACTATGTAGAGAATAGGGTGCCATTTTGTCCCAGAGACACAGACTGGTAGTAGAGTTGGATTATACTGTTGAAGAATTGGTATTCATGATACATTGATCCAAAGATGATCGGCTTTACATTTCTTTTTGTTGGAATATATTCCATCTGTCTTTTTGAGTAGCCTTTTCTACTCACTTCATCTGGATATTCAAATCGTTGTTGTTGGTTTTTTAAATACACTAGACCGATATGAAAAATATTTCTAAAAATGACAGTCAATTGAAGGAATAGAAATAGAAAAATAGAAAAATCTCCTTTTCAAGCACCGGTATCTTTTGCATGGTTGCAGTGAATACTTATTTGTAGTGGTCTGGTAGGTTGGAGGGACTTTGGAGGGGCACGCACACAGAGATACACACACATCCCATCCAGTCTAGAGCAGACCCACCTGGGTGAGTAGAGGGAAGGAGAGGAGCGTGACCACAGATTGGATTAGAGGTGTGTGTTTGACTGATTGTACCAGTGGACGTGTGTTCGACATGTACAGTAAGTGCTACACAGCTGATTCGAATAATCAACTAATCATCAAGCTTTGATCGTTTGAGTCAGCTGTGTAGCGTCAGGAAAAAAACGTTTTTTTAAAATGCACCCTTTAGGGTCACGAGGACAGAGTTTGGGAAACGCTGATCTAATGCGTGTGCTCCTGCAACCCGGCCTCAGCAGCTATTATCCCACCAGATAGGTTTCACAAAAGAGCAGCAAGGCATTCATCCATGACAGAGCCATCGTCCAGGAGTGCGTACACGTGTGTGTGCGCATGGGAGCGTGTGTGTGTGTGTGTGTGTGTGTGTGTGTGTGTGTGTGTGTACCGGAGTATCAAACCGCTGAGGATCCATGTTTCCTGTATTTCACATGGCTGATGGCTCCTGGTTATTAACTAGCCACATCAATACAGAGAGACACTCGTCGAAGTCTTAGGGGCTAAACACGTCTGGGAAGAAAATGTGCTCGCAAATGTAATGCTGGAGAATATGACAAGAGTACAGTCAGCCGGATGATGTTGAGGTTTTTTCTAAAGCGTTATCGTTTTTGATGAAGATAAAAAGGACAGAAAAACGGGACTGCAACTCTTCTGCCCAGCTCACTGTTAAATGCATCTCAGTCCACGCTGGATCAAACTGGCAAGGCTCAAATCAGACCTGGGGCTAGAGAGATACGCCAATCCTCTGGGAGTGGAGGGCTAAGGACATGCAAAACTGAAAAGCCTCGCTCTTCTCCCTCTCTCCCCAGAAGTGTTGTGTTAATGCACTATACCACCAGACTTGGCGGACGGACAGCTCACTCTGCATAACTGAAGCTGAGTTTGATATTAGAGGAGGGGAAGACGGTGGGTTTAAAGAGACACACAGACATGCATAGACACAGAAACCTGCAGAAAGAGAGAAAGACGGACCAAAAGAGACACAGCAGGAAATCAAAAGAGCCAATAGGAAGAAGCAAGAGAGGAGACAGACAGACCGACACATCTCAGTAGGACATATACACGTGATGTGTCGGTTTCCTGTTGTCAACCTTAATTTAAGGCGTGACTCATCGTCTCCTTCCAAAACTAGCACCTCCAGACAGGGGGAACAAGTCGACAAATAAGCCCACATGTTCACACCGGCACTGGGGAAGTTGAAAACCAGGTCTCCTACAGTCTTTCCTGGGTCTTACTGTACTGGGACACTAGGCCGTGTGTGTGTGTACACGTTTTGCTATACTTGCGAGTACCAGAAGTCCTCAAGAAAAGTAACCCAACTAAAATTCACAAATATAGTAAGACATAGCGGTGTGTGTGTGTCTGTCTGACTGGCACAGACCTAGACAAGACATTGAGGGTGAAGTAGTACCAGACCACCTGTTTACAGGTTGGTAGGATGGCGCTACAGAGGACAGAGCTTCCGTGCTCTCTGTTCCTCACCCGTCCCCTCCTCTTCCATATGCTCTACCCGCACACACCTGCCTCCCACACTCAGTTTCCCCATGCAGTATATACACCATATAATAGACTTCCATAAGGAACACGGTGTCTCAGGTGGCTCGTCCTGTAGTGACACCTCTCTGGTTGTCCACACTACAGGGCAGATAAAAAGGCATGTCAGAGACATTCATATGGAGGGGAACTGAAAATGTGTGTAATTGCATCTCGACGGTGTTCGCGCCCCAAATGACAGCATTATTCCCTTCATAGTGCATTACTTTTGACCAGGGCCCATAGAAGTGCACTATAAAATGGAATAATGGTGCCATAGAGTACCAGAATATGAGTCATAATACCCATAAAACCTAGCAGTCAAACAGGGAAATGGTTCCAAATCGTTTTTTTCCCCACCATTTTTAGAAACACTTCAAATAAGGGATGTGTTTCGTGTAGGCTTACCCTGGCGTAACGTTTTGTGTAGGCTTACCCTGGCGTAACGTTTTGTGTAGGCTTACCCTGGCGTAACGTTTTGTGTAGGCTTACCCTGGCGTAACGTTTTGATGGCTGTGTAAATCTCTCAGACATGGTGACTTATCAATATACAGTGCCTTCGGAAAGTATTCAGACCCCTTGACCTTTTCCATTTTGTTACATTACAGCCTTATTATCAAATGGATTTTTAAAAATAAATAAAAAATCTGAAATCTACACAAAATACCATAATGACAAAGAAAACAGTTTATACATTTTTTCAAATGTATTTAAAATAAAAACAGAAAAAAAAATATTTACAAAAGTTCTCAGATCCTTTGCGGTGACACTCGAAATTGAATTGACCTCCGGTGCATCCGGTTTCCATTGATCATCCTTGATATGTTTCTACAACTTGGAGTCCACATGTGGTAAATTCAATTGAATTGACATGATTTGGAAAGACATAAACCTGTCTATATAAAAAGGTCCCATAGTTGTCAGTGCATGTCACAGCAAAAAGCAAGCCATGAGGCCAAAATAATTGTCCGCAGAGCTCAGAGACAGGATTGTGTCGAATGCACAGATCTGGGGAAGGGTACCAAAACATTTATGCAGCATTGAACCACCAAGACTCTTCCTAGAGCTGGCCACCCAGCAAAACTGAGCAATCGGAAGAGAAGGGCCTTGGTCAGGTAGGTGACCAAGAACCTGATGGTCACAGACAGCGCTCTAGAGTTCCTCTGTGGAGATGGGAGAACCTTCCAGAAGGACAACCATCTCTGCAGCACTCCACCAATCAGACCTTTATGGTAGAGTGGCCAGACAGAAGCCACTCCTCAGTAAAAAGACACATGACAGCATGCTTGGAGTTTTCCAAAAGGCACCTAAAGACTCTCAGACCATGAGAAACAAGGTTCTCTGGTCCGATGAAAGCAAGATCGAACTCTTTGACCTGAATGGTAAGCATCATGTCTGGAGGAAACCTGGCACAATCCCTACGGTGAAGCATGATGATGGCATCGTCATACTGTGTTTTTCAGCGGCAGGGACAGATCAACGGAACAAAGTACAAAGAGATCCTTGATAAAAAACCTGATCCAGAGCGCTCAGGACCTCAGACTGGGGCGAAGGTTCACCTTCCGACAGGACAATGACCCTAAGCACACTGCCAAAACAACATAGGAGTGGCTTCAGGACAAGTCTCTGAATGTCCTTGAGTGGCCCAGCCAGAGCCCGGAATTGAACCCGATCGAACATCTCTGGAGAGACCTGAAAATAGCGGTGCGGCAACACTCCCCATCCAACCTGACAGAGCTTGAAAGGATCTGCAGAGAATAATAGGAGAAACTCCCCAAATACAGGTGTGCCAAACTTGTAGCGTCATACCCAAGGAGACTCGAGGCTGTAGTCGCTGCCAAAAAGAGCTTCAACAAAGTACTGAGTAAAGTGTCTGAATACTTATATAATTGTGATCAGTTTTTATTTTTAATACTTTTGCAAAAATGTCTAAAAACCTGTTTTTGCTTTGTCATTATGGGGTAGTGTGTGTAGATGGATTCGTTTTTTCTCTCATCAATTTTAGAATAAGGTTGTAACGTAATAAAATGTGGGAAAAGTCAAGGGGTCTGAAATCTATATTTACCCCCCCAAAAATTAAATGCTAAAGAACTACAAATCCCATGATGATCTGGATGAAAGTGCCAATTCGAGGCAAAAGTAAGAATCTCTGGATTAACCATCTAATGTAAGCTAAATGTAGTAATGAATAAATTGGCTGCATTTCTGTAAATGTACCTGTTACCAAACGGTGCTAGAGATTACGTGCAGGAGCTTGCAGGGATTTGTAGTCTTCAATGTCTACTTATGTTAATTAGCATGTTCAAATCTGATAGTAAATAGTCACTTTGTCCGATAGAGATTTACGTGGTTATGAAAATGGCACGCCAGGGTAAACCTACATGAAACACAGCCCTTATTTGAAGTGTTTCTAAAATATATGGTGGGAAAACGATTGGAACCATTTCCCTGTCTGATCGCTAGGTTTTATGGGTAGTATGACAACTCCACTGTGGGGCTCTATTTGGGATGCAGGACCTGTCTCACCATGCCAGGATGAAAGGGCACTGTGCGGCTGCTAGTTTCAGGGTCAGATACAGACCAATTTCATGTTGCCTTTTATACAGGGGTGCAAATCTCGACTGCAGAAGTCAATCTGCTTCAGCAAGAGAGAATGATCATTTAGGGCGCTGGTCAAAATGTAGTGCACTACAGTTGGTAGAGCATGGCACTTGCAACACCAGGGTTGTGGGTTCGATTCCCACGGGGGACCAGTAGAAAAAGTACAAAAATGTAGGCACTCACTACTGCAAGTCGCTCTGTATAAGAGTGTCTGCTAAATGTCATAAAATGTAAAGAGGGAATCGGGTGCAACTTGGGATGCATCCTGATTATCTCTAAATAAAATGGAAGGCATGATTAGGACGATCTTTTAAATGGAAATACAATTTTCAAGATTTGCATTCTTCACATGTATAATAATATAGATATACACTGAGTGTACAAAACATTAGGAACAGCTACTCTTTCCATGACAGATTGACCAGGTAAATCCGGGTGAAAGCTATGATCCCTTATTGATGTCACCTGTTAAATCCATTTCAAATCAGTGTTGCTGAAGGGGAGGTGAAAGGTTAAAGAAGGATTTTTAAGCCTGGAGACAATTGAGACATGTATTGTATGTGTGCCATTTATAGGGTGAATGAGCGAAACAAAATATTTAAGTGCCCTTGAACGGGGTATGGTGGTAGGTGCCAGGGCACACCGGTTTAAGTGTGTCGAACTGAAAAGCTACTGGGTTTTTCACACTCAACAGTTTCCTGTGGGCATCAAGAATGGTCCACCACCCAAAGGACACCCAGCCAATTTGACAACTGTGGGACGCATTGGAGTCAACATGGGCCGACATCGCTATGGCACGCTTTCGACACCTTGAAGAGTCCATGCCCCGACAAATTGAGTCTGTTCTGAGGGCAAAGGGGGGTGCAACTCAATATTCCTAATGTTCTACACACTCAGTGTATCTATTGAACTACTATGTGTTTAGCATTGCAGGGACCAAGATGAAAAAGGAAATGTATCGGAAAGGATCGAGTAGGAGTATGTCACATGCTAATGTAAAGGACGTCACAATGCTTCTTAGCGAGTACCACTTCCTCCCGATTCGGCTCACACAGAGGCTCAAACCCAGGACCTCTGCCCTGCTAGCGCACGTGACCTCCCTCCTGAAGCGTCTTACCATTTGGCGCTACACGAAAAGCTAGCTGTTCAGTAGCGCAAGGGTCGACACAAGGCTGAGGAGGACGTGTCGCACACCCCCATATGCTACTAACAGGACGATTTCAGACAGGGTACAAATGCCTAATTAGTAATCATAGGATGTAAATGAATGTTTTGGTAATCAATGAGGTGAGCAGAGGACCAGGGAGGCCGGGACTAATGAGAATTAGACTTTGCTCATAAATCCGCTGCTAAATCACCTCCGGTTAAGTGGATGGGTGTCCAGTAGGGTCCAAGCCAGGCACCCTAAACTGTTATCACCTAGCTTATTACAATGTGGCTCACTGAATGCTAATCATTCCCTTTGCTGACCTACAGAAGGCAATTAGCCTGAATTGTAGCATTAGCATATTAGCTAACGATGCTAGCATGGACAGCAGCGCATTCTATTGGGAAATGCTAATCATCATGCTAACACACAATGGAGTGGAAGGCAAAAGGATATTCCAGGGAGCATATTTCAACAGTGCTTTCTAAAGGAGATCACGGTATGCTATGACGTTGTGACATGAAAAGAGTGTCATGCTGACTGAAGAATAATGATCCCGAGGAAGAGGGGAGGGCCAAGAAGGACAAAGGGATGAAAGCAGATAGAAATGTAATAGTCGCCAAACGATAATGATCTAAACCACTGCTGTTCATGGATATAAAGATAGGGGAATTATACATGAACAGGATCTAGTATCTATCCATCTAGGGCTAATGACCATGATAAGAGGGGCTAATGAATAGTCACACTAGCTTACAGCCAGCCACCGTCACTTGAGATGAGACAGACAGAGGGGCCATGTCCCAAATTACACCCTATTCCTTATTTAGTGCACCATTTTTTTATTTAAATAGGACCCTTGGGGGTCTGCATAGGGAATAGGGTGCCATTTGGGACGCAGCCCTGACTCGCTCTGTACACCCAAGGGTCCAACAAGCCACAACAGCCACGATGAATAAGACACGGTCGGCATTCCAAATGGCATCCTATTCCCTATATATTGCACTACTTTTGACCAGACCCCTAAGGACCCTGGTCAAATATAGTGCCCTCAATAGGGTGCCACTTAGGATACAGTCATGATCTTCTAAAGTGGTCCTGTTTATATGTTAATTATCACCACTGGTCAGTCCGTCTTTCATAGTTGTCATGATCACCGGTTATTAATTCAATATTATACAGCATTAATATTCATGAAGTGAAATAATTCATTAAAAGCCATGCATGACAGACAGATAGAACATACCTTTTCTAAATAGTTGCTTTGTGTCGCTCAGCCAAGTGACAAGCGCTTATTACGGATTCTACTTAGTCACCTGGATGGAACTAAGTAGATGTGTTTGTTTTACGTACACACACGCATATGCATGGAACAAATGCTTACACACCACACATATATACATACATATATATATATATATATATATATATATATATATTTTACACACACACACACACACACACACACGTTTGTACACATGATCTATTGAATAATACTGAACCGTGAGAGAGAACATGCGGTACAGAGGGAAGGAGGGAGACAAAGAAAGAGAGAAGCAGCAGCCTGTCGAGGGTGAGGTGAGAAGAGAGCACTAGAATAAAGGAGAGGCAGTGAAAGAGACAGTGAACGACAGATGTAGGAGGAGACGAGCTAGAGAATAGAGGGTGCACGAGACCCAGGTAGCATCGGAGGACAGGAAAAAAAATGAGTATGCCTTGATCATGATGAAGCTCTTCAAAGCCTCTCTCCTGAGGTTCTTGATTTCCAAGAAACCCTAATCCAGGTCCCGGTGCTCTACTATTGCATTTTTCTATTTTTATGTAGCCTACCAATCCCAAAGGACAAAACACATTGTGCCCACAAATGGTTAAAAGCAACGGTTAGCTGTCCTATCACCTCTGAGTAGAAATGTCGGCCATCATTTTCTATACATTTCCCGTCGATACTACATATAGAATCGTCACCGTATGTCGACACCCCGCAGGTTATCGCTAACACCTGCTGCTTTTAGACGCGAGTCTATGCGGTACGTTTTGTCGTATAGAATGTAATCCTACGGTCAATAGTAGGGCCGGGACAATACCAGTATTGTGATACTCGTTAGTACGTGGCAAGGAAACTTCTTTAGGAAAACAGCCCTAATGTTGGAAACAAACATTGTCATTCCGAATCAGATTTATCCACTTATTTTCCAATCTATAGCAACACAATATTTTATATACAGCAGTTTTTAAAAAGGATTAGAGAGTTCTGTCTGCTTGGTGTTTTCATTTTTGCCATGGGAATCTTTTTTCCTATACTGGTATCATCACAGCCCTAGTCAATAGAATGCTTTGACAATTCTGTCAAATGAGTCAATGACAAAATCAAGACTCTCCTTTCTACAGATTCGTTATATTCTCGAATGCTAAATAATGGCTAAGGGATAGCGGGACTTCCTTCTCTGCTTCTGTTTGAAGCCTTGGTCTCATGGTTATTTTACGGTCTTATCGGATCATGCTAATAAGGCTGAAGAAGAGGGGATATCAATGTATTCATCTGGTTTGAGTTTCCTCTTCTGGATTCTGAAACATGGGGGGAGAAGGGGAAGACCTGATCTTAATCACCTGGTGATGGCAGTATTCACACATGCCATCTTGCAAGCTCACATCAACACCTAGAACCCAGACTTGAGCTAACGTCATTCCGACACGGTCAACCTAATTGGAGTTGGTGTGTCGTAAGTCTCTCCATTGCGCCCGTCCTCTTGCTCACGCTCTCTTCAATTGGTTTCTATGCCCCACTCACTCACTCACTCACTCACTCACTCACTCACTCACTCACCTCTCCCCAAAGCCAAGGACCTGCAAATCAAACCCTCCATCATCTAAACTCGGGCCGGGGTTCATTATCAATCCCCTAACTTCCTGGTTTGTAACATGCATTTCTCATAAAGTGACTTCATTTTGTGTCAGTGCCTTCGGTTGAGGTTTAAATTATTCATCTTTAAAAAAGGAGTCTGTTAAAAGGGGCAATCTAGGATTGGAACATCAATTTTTGGACTAGGCATATAAGGTGAAACAACGCCACTGATCGTACCAGTGCATGTGTTATTGTTTTGCCGATGAAACGGAAGAGAGAAGCATCCAGCATTGTGGTATAGCAAAATGGAAGTACATTCTTTGCTGTTCTATCATGCGTGCAATGATGTACTATAAGATGTAAAGCATTCATTCTACATTCACATAGCATAGATTCTATTTACACACCACTTTAAAATGTCAACCTTTTTTCCATATCATTAAGGAAAGCTTTTCATCTCCCGTCAGTTGAGTGTGTCTCTCTCATTGGTGTGTGTGTGTGTGTGTCTCTCATTGGTGTGTGTGTGTATGCACGTGCATGTGTGTGAACCCACTGCTCTAAGACACTGGCTCCTCCCTACCCGGACAGTAACGCTTTGCATTCTGGGAATGCTGCCTCGCTTGGCGCAGAACGAACCTGTTTCCACAGTAGCATCACATCGGAGAGACATTGTAAGCCGCCCTCCTCCCTCCCACCCTCCCTCTTAAGGGAATGAGCATGGAATACGTTAGATGAAATATGGTACTGAAATTGCATCGCATTGAGAGTGGCCTTTTGATGTTCTCACTAGGGGCTCGGTCATTCACTCAGCCCACCCTGGCTGGGTGTGGGGCATAAATCACAGGGACAGTAGAGCTGACCATGTATGTATGCATACAGAATTATCAGTTTTACTATTTATAGCTACGTGTTTGGGTAAAATGAACATGTTAGTTTTATTCTATAAACTGACAACATTTCTCCCACATTCCAAATAAAAATGGTCATTTAGAGAAAATGACAACTGGTCAAAATAACAAAAAAGATCAGATCTCTAATAATGCAAAGAAAATAAGTTCATATCCACCAGATTTCACAGTGGGTGTGAGACCTGGAGAGGCCTACAAGCCACAGTATCTCGCAAACACAGTGAAATTTGGTAATTTGATGATCAAATTTTCCCTAAGCCCATTAGGAGGTTGCTACAACCTAGCCTATGAATGAAAGTTTACAACGTAGGAGCACATAGGTCGAGAGAAAAAAATTTGACACATTCAATTCCGCCTTGCACACTCTTGCCTGCATCTAGATGATGTAGGGTGTAATCATTCGTCCAACAGTTTCAAACGAGAGTTTCTATTGCACAAATATAGGTATGAGTTCTAGTGCTGTGTTGGATAGTCATAGCCAGCTAGCTAACATAGGGATGCTATGTTTGAGAGGGGTGTTTGAGTAGGCTGAACTAGCTAGCTGCATTTGCTAGTTAAGTAAGTGGGGGGGGGAATTAAGAAATCTCTCCCCCTCTCTAGCTTCCCCTTCATTTTGGAAGACATGACTTTGTTCAAAACTGTTCTGTCTTTCTCACTCCTTGCCACATTTGATGCACTACAGTGCTAGCTAGCTGTAGCTTACATTCATTCTCTGATCCTTTGAATGGCGAAACGTTGATGTACATGTAATGTCATTTGAAATTGCGTTGTTTCAAACCCTCTTCAGTCTGAATAAGCCCCTAGTTGCCCTGCTTATCTACAACAACCTGTGGTTTTCCTCATGTCCCTTGACCTTCATTTCAGATCACAGCAGGAAGAGTGAAGAATGACTCTCCCATCCAATCAACTGCGTAAACGCTCCATGAACAGCCAATCGTCACTGCTCACACTGACATGGCCCGGGCTATTATTGGACAACTTTCATTTACCCAATCAAAGCACAGCGCTGGCATTACAATGCAAATGACTTGGGCAATCTGCTGCCTTTTACTTGATAAGATCAAAGTTGGTTAGAAAAAGAACATCCCTCTTCCTGATTTCCTGGCACAATGTGTTTGGTTAACGAGTTGCCAATCCAGTAAACCAGAATAGGTCATCTAATATAAACTCAGCAAAAAAAAGAAACGTCCTCTCACTGTCAACTGCGTTTAATTTCAGCAAACTTAACATTTGTATGAACATAACAAGATTCAACAACAGACATAAACTGAACAAGTTCCACAGACGTGTGACTAAAAGAAATGGAATAATGTGTCCGTGAACAAAGGGGAGGGGTCAAAATCAAAAGTATCAGTCAGTATCTGGTGTATCTATCATGGACTGCACCAGATTTGCCAGTTCTTGCTGTGAGATGTTACCCCACTCCTCCATGGAGGGATTGGGGGACTGATGGAGGGATTGTGCATTCCTGGTGAAACTCGGGCAGTTGTTGTTGCCATCCTGTACCTGTCCCACAGGTGTGATGTTCGGCCGTACCGATCCTGTGCAGGTGTTGTTTAAGGGAATCGTTCAAACATGGGCACATTCTAAGATTCGATGAGCACCTCCAGGCTCTGATCAGGCCCTACACCCAAACAAGGGCACTGTTCATCCACCTCGGCCCTTCCCTACCACTGAGTCAGTTCCCGCTCAGCCCAGTCAAAACTGTTCGCTGGGCCCCCAGAAATCTCAGAGACCAATCACCACCTTCCGTACCCCACTCTGATTTACCACCCCCAGATATTCCTGAACAATGTCTGGATTTGCACCCCAATACTGGATGGAAATGACTTAAATGTAAATGGTTTGTTACACGCGGTCTTTAAAGGGAATCGTGATCCGATGATCTCACCCCCAGATATTCCTGAACAATGCAATGGCACTTATAAATGTAGATCCTTCAAACATCCCCAATCAAAGGTGTTATTACGTGCTCCACTAAGGCAGTTATTTATCTTATAACTTGTCCTTGTGGTAAGAATTGTGTGGGTAAAACAAAGTGCGAAGTAAGTTTCAGAGCATCGTTGCACCATCAGGTGCAAAAACTCAACATACCCAGTTGCGGCCCACTTTTTGGAAGAAAACCACTCGATTTTGTCTATGTTATATTGGCATTGAACATGTCACCCTCCCTAGGAAGGGGGTGACCTCGACAATTTGTTGTTAATATCAAGAGGCTGCTTGGATCTTTAATTGAAAGACCCTTGCTCCCTTCGGTCTCAACGTAGACTTTGATCTGATTCTTGTGATTTTGCTATTGTAAATGTTTGTAGGCTTATGTAGTCAAATTGTATCTATGATCGTACGCTATCCATTTATTTATTTATTTTTTGTATGCTATTTTAATATGAGAATTAACCTATGATATCAGGTCACACCTGGCCATGATTACAGACACATGTGTCTAAATAGGTGTGCCTTTCTTTCGCCTCTAGGTTACACGTGGTCTGCCACTGCGAGGACGATCAGCTGTCCATCCTGTCTCCCTCTAGCGCCGTCTTAGGCGTCTCACAGTACGGACATTGCAATTTATTGCCCTGGCCTCATCTGCAGTCCTCATGCCTCCTTGCAGCATGCCTAGGGCACGTTCACGCAGATGAGCAGAGAACCTGGGCATCTTTCTTTTGGTGTTTTTCAGAGTCAGTAGAAAGGCCTCTTTGGTGTCCTCAGTTTTCATAGCTATGACCTTAATTGCCTACCGTCTAAGCTGTTAGTGTCTTAACGACCGTTCCACAGGTGCACATTAATTGTTTATGGTTCATTGAACAAACATGGCAAACAGTGTTTAAACCCTTTACAATGAAGATCTGTGAAGTTATTTGGATTTTTAACAATTATCTTTGAAAGACAAGGTCCTGAAAAAGGGATGTTTCCTTTTTATATATACATACATACATACATACATACATACATACATACATATATAAAATAGCAAGGAGCATCTTGAGAAGAGACAAATTATGCCTAGGTTTTCCATTCCGATCTGTGAGTCTATTAGCGAACACACACACACGTGATGAAACATTGAAATTACTGGGAAGGCTCAGCTTAACTACATATCACATTACATTTGTATCCTGAGGCAACACTTTAGTTGCGTAACCATGAAATGATTTATGTTATCGCAAATGAGTCTAAAAGACCCTATTTCGGACTGTAGTGGCTGACTGTTGAAGTAAAGAGGTTGACTTTCTCTGCTTGCCTATTCTATAAATGGTTGAGTTCTGATTGAATACAAGAAAATTATACCTTCCCTTGACCAGGACATCTAATAACAATAATAACGCTTATATATTTATCATTTTATGTAGAAACGAGCTAAACCAAATTGTCAAGACACTAGACGGTTCAAAAATATCATAAAATGATCATTTAATATCGCCAACTTGTATATCTCCCATCATGCTGAGAAGACGCAGCGGCCATCTTTTAGCCATCGTCAACCACACCGCTGAGTCATCTTTTGCGGCTTACCCTGAACATTCACAGTCTGTGATGCACTTTTTCCATCTCTGCAGCTAGCCTACATTTCAGTGTCAGAAAGACCTTACTGTTGAGTTGCCAGCTTTTCTTCCACGCAAGGAGAGCCAATGGGTTGCATCCCAAATGGCACCCTAGTCCCGATGTAGTACACTACTTTTCAACATGGACCATAGGGCCCTTGTCAAAAGTAGTTCAGTGCATAGGGAATAGGGTGCCATTAGGTACACGTCCAATGTCTTTGGCATAACGGAGAAAGTCAAAACAACTCAGACAAATGGTAGTTGGGTCTATGACCTTCGTAGAGGGTGCCTTAGCGACAGGATATTCATCACTCTTACAACGACAACAGTCATTTGGCAGACAAACTTTACCCAAAGCAAGTTAAAGCATCCATCAAAATAAGGAGGCTGAAACAACAAGAGCTAGAAAAAGAGAATGTATATCAACCAAGATAAACCAAGCTAAAAAAAAATATTAAAAACTTTTGTAAAACTTTTAAAAATGGAGTGATATTACCACTGTGCTGGGATAGTCCCATCTCATAATACCTGAGATGTTGGCCTTGGGCCTCCGCTCTCATATACAGACACTGGCAGGCTGTGTGTGTCTGTGTTTGGTTTTACTATCCTTGTGGGGGCCAGAAGTCTTCACGTGTGTGTGTGTATATATATATATATATATATATATATATGTGTGTGTGTGTTTTTACTATTCTTGTGGGGACCAGAAGTCCTCACGTGTGTGTGTGTTTGGGACCAGAAGTCCTCACAAGGATAGTAAAATAAGGAAAATTGCAAGTGGAGACATTTCACCAGTCCCCACAAGGAAAAAGGCTATTTTAGGTTTAGGGAAAATAGGACATTGAATGGGAATCAATTGTTTGTTCCCCACATTGAAACTGTGCGCGCGCTGTGTGCATTGGTATGTCCGGTGCGATGGCAGTAATGTGGCCATGATGACCTCCCAGGCCTTGCTCTGGAGAGTATCTATCCGTCTATCCGTCTGTCTGTCTGCAGACAGCCGACCTATTATCTAGCCCTGATTAGCAGACTGACTGCTGAGTTAGAGAGAGGGAGGAGGTATAGGCAGACAGAAAGAGGAAGGGGTTGCTTTAACATCCTACACTGTGCAATGATGCTCTCTGTGCCTCTTCTATTAACGTTCCAATGCATCATTAATGCTAGCTGAGCTGAACTTACAATGCCAATCATTTTCATTTCAAATCAGGGAGTCACCATTGAGACTGGTGTCTCTTACAACGAAGCCCTGCATATACAATTTCATAAAACACATCAACAATCAAATACAATATAAAACAAATAAAAATAAAAGCTGAACATATATTGAACAGACAAACCTAAATATACACAAAATAGTCAACAAAAACAAACACATTCTTCATGATAAGAATCCTCTGTTCACTGCCCAAGGGACACTAAAGTACCTACTCAAAATGTATTTTGGAGACCATTCCAAACATGTGGAGGAAGAAAACGAAAAAGGCTGACTTACCTAACTGTAGAGACCAAAGGAGTCTCCAGAGTTATCAAACCTCACAAGGTTGGTTAACTTGTCATTTCAAATCTTGACAGTGAAGTTAGGTAAGTCGGAAGCTTGCGGGGGCAGGGCTTCACAAACAAAACAAAACAAAAAAAGAGCGCAATGACGTGATCTACTGGACTTCAAAAGAGGTCCGGACAACCTTTTGGTAAAGAAGATAGTGATGAGTAATAAAAGTATTTCCTGTGATAAAGCAAAGGGCGCTATGAGAAACGGCATCCAGGGGGGGGTTAAAAGTAGAGGCAGCTGCACTTTGATAAACAGTTTCAGCCTAAACAAGAACAGGTAGAAAGGATGACTGCACAATCTGCTTCCTGCTGACTAGACACACAGTATCTGTTTCTGTAAAAAAATAGCCCACTTTCAATCTTGGTTTAACAAGCTCATTCGTATGTTTTATAAACTGTAAATCATTATAGAACCATCCGATGACTGAAGACGTAATCCATCTAAGTGAGACGATCTTACTCGCAATGAAACAAACCCTAAACTGAACCACCACAATAAAGTGTGTCAGCTATGCTCACGTTCCCCGTTCACCCTGAACTAATTAAGTGTAACGACTATGCCTTGTTGAAGCTGCCCCAAACACAGTAGGCCAGGTGGTTTGAGCCTTTGTGATACTGGTCCAAATTGTCTCCTATTGGCCAGATGTTGCTGTCCAAGCCGCCCTTCAGCCTGACTGGCCAATGAGCATGCTTGAAGCACTGAGTGACATAGAGACCGCGGCCAATAGGCATGCTCCAGGCACGGAGAGTTATGGAGACGGCAGCAAGGCCACATCTGGAGGAACCGGACGTCCACAGAGAATCGCACCATCGAGAGAGAGAATCGCACGAGAGCGTTGTATCATCCATGTCAGGGTCACTGTTCTGTTTACCCTCGGAGTTCAGCCAATGAGTCAGTAACACTGACACAGCTCTGGACAACTGTGTGAACAGGGAGAGAGACCAAAGCACCCAGCAGCCGTCATCATCTGTGAGTTATCCACCAGGGTCCAGGCAAACACACACACAGAGTTACGGACACACACATCACAAAGTCAAACAATGTGGCATGAAAACCAGGGTCCAAACGTTCTCGGTACGTGGCACTAACAGCTTCTGTATATTGACTCACTTATCCACAAGGGTCCGAGATAAACACAAACTCACACAGGGATATCACAGCCACTAAGAATATACTGTTAAGCTAAACCTGTACAGAACATTGTCTGACTCATTTGCAACAGTAAAGAGCTACAGTAGTAAATATAGTAGTAAATACATCAAAGGTTTACAGTAGGCCCTATTATCAGACTCACTGCTGTTTGTGGGCGAGCTCATACTGTAGGGGTGTGTCGAGTAGTCGGACAAAACAAGTATTTTATTTACAGATTAGGCCATTTTCCTACGATTCTGATCCGAGAATTTTTCTTTCAAAAATATTTATCGGTTGGCAGCGCACAACTTTCAATCAAGTGCAAGGTGCTAAATGGCCCTAAGAACTCAACTGGCTAGTTAGCCTGTCTGTAAAGAGAAAGGCGGGCTGTACGTTTACCCTCCTTCGCCGATTGGATAGAGCGAAGCTGTATTTCTCAGTCCACTTGCTTCACTCGCATGTTTCGGTCTGATCATTTAGATCGCTGCTGCATCCTACTACAAAACATCAGAACTCAAATGGCGAGGACGTTGGTTAGTTTGCAAGCTATCAATAGGCATAATATCTAACAAGCAGGCCGAGGGCAAGGGAAAAAAAGATATACTGCCGATGCACATTCTGACTGAGTAACAGCAAACTTTTCTGCCTGACCCACTTGTATAAATACATGTATGGCCAGATTGGCAGAACCCCTATCCTACTGGTAGTAACAGTACAGCTCCACTAAGCCTAATACACTAAAGGTCAAAACGCCATATTGTGTGACTCACTGTTGTTTGTGGGTAAGCTCCTCCTCCTTGCTGACCAGGTCCTGCTTGAGGTTGGCCAGCATCTCCACCGAAACGTCCACCTGGCGGGAGAGCTCCGACGCCTTGTCCTCCAGGTCCTGTTTCTCCTGGCCCAGCCGCTCGCTCTCATGCTTGGCCCGCTCCAGCTCGCCGCTCTTCCTCTCCAGCTCCGCCTGCAGCCGGCCCACGCGTACAGCTATCTTCTGCTCCACCTGCAATGGAGGAGGGATTTTGGTTCCAGTCCAGTGGTGGTGATGGGAAGTACTTTTTCATTTGAGTGTCTTGGAACATATGTAAAATATATATATATATATATATAAAAATAAAGATTTTTTTTTTAATTCTGGAAAAAAGGGGAGAAAATACAAAAATATATGTTTTACTTTTCTCTTCCAAAGAGGGGTAGTGTTGGGAAGAAATTCAATTAAATCAGGTGTTCCCCAAACCTCTTCTTGGAGTATTCTCAGCAGTTCCACATTAGTATTCCAGAACTAGCCTGATTCAATTAATGAGCTTCGTGGGCTTGGTGATTAGGTGTGGTAGTACTGGTATGCATTGAATAAATGGAATGGCTCGGGGCACTAAAGGAGAGGTTTGGGAAACACTGAAATAAATAAATAAGATGATTACCATTACCTCCTCTGAGAGTTTCTCCAGCCTCTCGTCCAGCTCCAGACGCTCAAAGGCTCTCGCCTTCAGCCTGGCCAAGCCCTCCTCATAGGCCGCCTCCACCGCGCTCGCAGCCACATTCGCCGCCACTGCCACGGCCGTGCTTTGGTTGCCGTGGGAACCGCGGGGGTCCCCGGCTGCGCTCATGGCTTTCTTCACAAAGATCTCCCCCAGGGGGAACTCTACATTGGGGATGTAGCGAGCCGCGGCGTTGGAATTTGTGGATAAACCGCCGAGGTCGTCCGGGCAGGGAAGCTCGCGGCACGGGAAGCGGCGCTCCTTGAAGTCCCTGAAGGCAGAAGGCCGGAGTTGAAGACCGTCGAAAGGGTCGTTAATGTTGTTGCTGCGGTTAATGCCGGGGACAGAAGGAGAGAGGAGAAGGTCTCCGTCGGCCACCAGGGGGAGTAGGGCAGCTGCGTCGCACACGCTGTTGGACTTGGAGAGCACGTAGAGCGTCTCGTAGGTATGGTTGTACTCCAGATGAGCGCGGAGGGAGGACAGCGACCGGAAGCGCTTGTGCTCCCCGCAACGAGGACAGCGGTAGGGCAGGTCCAGAGAAGCCATTCCGCGAGAGGCCGGGCGGCCCTCACGCGGCACAGCGCTCAGCGGCGCCGATACGCCGCGGGCTTACTACTCACCGAGTACTGGGCGGATCCTCTCATGGTACAAAAATGGGGGCGGTGGGAGGGTGGCGGTGGGAGTTAGATGAGGGTGAGAAGGAAGAGGGATGTCTGAGGGAGGCGAGAAGACGACCAAAGGCCATTCACGCCATCACACATACTGGAAGTCTGACACACACACACACAGATTCAGAATCTTCTTAGGTTGTCGTTTTGTTCCTCTTGTCACCGTTACTTCTGCCTCACCATTACCTTTGGCCCTGAAAGAAATAGCGAAAGAGAGTTGACATTATTTTCAGTACTTATATAGACAACACTTTTTTTGCCTTGGAATGTTATGGTGCACAATGCTATTGCAAAAACTAAAAAACAAGTGAGCGAGCATCTACTGCATCTAGCATGAGAGCTACTTTTTTTTAAATGTAACACAGCAGAGCTACTCTTTTTTTCTAGCTTCAAATAGGCCCATTATTCTCCTCTGCAACTCTTCCCCAGCTCCTTAGTGCACGACTACTGCCTGTCTCTCTTACAGTATGTGTTCTTTCTTTATACCTTGTAAAATAATGGTTAATAATATAAAAAATAATCCGATTTTTTTCCCCAAATTATATACATTTTTTCCACAAATGATGTTTTTTCCCTTGTTTTACATTTTTACTCAACATTACAATTGTTCATAGCGAAACAACGAAAGTGGATGTTGAGTCGATGTCATTGCTTCAATCATTAGATGGTAATTCCTCAGTGCAGAAACAATCTTCAGATAATGTTTTTGTCGTTTATCTGCAGATGATGTATCGAGTTCAAAAAAGGAATAGTAAAAATATGCAAATCAGGGAGTCAAATTAACATCTTTCACATATGTGGATTTGACGTTCACCAAAAAGAGCCGTATAAAAAGAGCAGTTTGTTCGCAAACAACCCATCCCTATTGGCTACACACGGAGTGATATACAAACGCCCGCAACACACGGACAAAAAGTAGGCAATATTGCTGGGAATTAAGTGGCAGATATTGTGTAAAGTATGGCTTTTTAAGCCAATAGTGTCTAACCAGGTTATGGGATAATGTCAATGTTGCGTTGACTAGATAGTAGGTGGGAGTTTGCAGTGTCTGATACTTGTGCGATTTGTTTCAAGACAGTTTGCTGTAGAACACGTGAAAATTGCACGTACTTTCAGAATTGTTTGGCGAGCTACTGGTAGCTTGCGATCGACCTGTTGGAGACCCCTGATCTACTGAATCATTGTATTAAGTCATTTGAGTTTGATATAGTTAAGATCTAACTAAAGCAATGGTCACCAACTTGAGTCAAGATCACAGAGTCAAAAATGCAAGCTGAAATCTACCGCACATAATTTTTTGTTTTACATGACAAAAACGTAAGCCCAAGCAACATTAACCAATTAAAGACAGCTTTGTGCAGTAGGCTACCGCCCAGTACATTATCACTGCATGTTGGCTATGCTTGAATTGCCTTGCCAATGCTGTTCTTCTCAGACCCATTTTTAAAAAAAATTGTAGGTATATGACACTGGTAATAGATAGTGTTGTATTACATGTGAGGCACATCTGAGTGAGTTTAATCATATATATATTTTGTTGACTGATGGCATGCATCTGATGGTCAGTCTGAGGGGAGGGAGGTGAGCAGTGATGAGGCTGCCTCTCACTCTCCCTCCCTCCGCTGAGAAAAGGGGACAGTCTTCCAGCTGATGGTGAAATGCAAGTCGCACTGCATTATTTCTGCCTCATGCACCAATTCATGTTGTTACTCCTATGACCAGAAAAAGTGAAATACTCCGATATATAAAAAGACAAGCCTTTTAATAATAATAATAAATAATAATAATAATAATGAGAGTTTATCAGAACCCTGCTCATTCATTGCAGCTGGTTGTAGCGTGAGTGGAATTGGGGAGAACGTGCATTTCATGGTTTATAAAAGTTGACAGTGCTGAATAACAACTTGAACATGAACTTACTCAAACAGCAGCTCTTTGCTGTATTCCTTGAGTCGCTCTTGTCATGGTTTTAAACGGGTTTTTAAACTCGCAGCACCAATTTTACTTTGCGTTGGAGGCTTCTTTTACAGTCTAAACTGTGCAGATTGGAAGATCTGAGCTATCCGATTGGCCAGCTGTAGACCTATAGGTGCACTTGATTTGCTCTCTGGGCCTGCCGGTTAAGCGGAGTTCTACCTTCAGAGACATCAAATGGATCCAAATGGGAACACTGAATCAAGTGCAGCTACGCAAGCAAAGCCAATTTAAAAAAAAAACAGGAAGGCAAGGCTTTATCGTTGTTGTTTCTTTACACAAATGTTTTGTGATCGACTAGGAATGCCTTGGAGATTGACCAGTCCCCGATCGACCGGTTGGTGACCACTGAGCTAAAGCATAGCGCTAATTGAAATACAGCCACAGAAAGCACTGATGCATTCACAGGTTTCCTAAAATAACACATCTACATCTCAGCCCACAAAAAGTGCTTGTTTGAGTCTGTTTGTTGAGGCATTGTGCTGCTGAGCCAACGCTGGAAACAAGAACAGACAGCACAGCATTGTGTCCCAAATGGCACCATATATGGGTCCTGTTCAACAGTAGTGCACTATATAGAGAATATGATGCCATTTGGGACAAGCCGTTTTAGAGGGGACAACTGACAGGCTGAGCTCATTTTTAGAAACATCTGACATTTCAGTGAAACAAGGTCGAGAGACTGCCGAGGATGGAAATTGCTGCTGAATGAAAGATGAATAATTTCCTTGCCCTACCCTTCCCCTTCAGTGCATTGGCTTAACAGTTTATTTATTACCTTTTGGTTAGCAATAAAATATAGAACGAGAGACATCTTTCGATCCTATCCTCCCCCAATTATAGATCAGAACGAGATATGATTTTGTTAAAGCTATTTCACTAGACGAGCATTATCGAATGCAGCTCCATTTAACTAATAGCCTACCAGGCTAATTCGATTATTCCTATACACATCAACGGATAAGGGTTTTATAACAGCTAAGTGACCCCCAGAAACACACAGACCAGATGGACACTGCCCGCTATAACAGACGCAAGTAGTGGAGAGAAAAAATAATAAATCGGGAACTCCTGCCAGATTCTCTTTGTGTATGGAACGGAGAGTCTCTCTGCCCCCCTTCCCCTAGGCGCATTCCCTCGCTCTATCACTCCCTCACCGTCGCTCTCGCTCCCCCTCTCTCTCTCTCTGCATTCTGAATGGATAGACGTCGGGGGCGGAGAGGTAAACATTGGGCCCATTAGTCTGTTTATTTCGGTTTACCGCCGTCCTCGCTCGCTACATCTTCAGGGAGACCACACTAAGTAGCCAACAATGAAGTCTAGAGGGTCGACCCGGGGTGCGTGTCTGGTTTACCCCTGCCGCCACGGTCAAAGCCTCACAATTCTGCTCACTTTGTGGTCTCCTCACTCGACCCTGTTTTTCTGTGTTTCTGTCTTCTCTGCCCTTCCACTGCAGGCCTTTGATTCCTGAATTGTGCCTGTCAAAGTAATCCCAAATCTAGCGCGGCCCGTTGACAACGACTATATGATTTGGCCAAAACAGAGCTGGGACCTGGCTTATTCCAGACAACGAGAGTCGATGAAAACAGCACCCAAAAGGACAAAAGAACTTCAGACCAAGCACGTCAAATCTGATCCCTTTCCTATTTTAATTAATTAATTTAGCTATGAATATCTCAGACAGTCAGCGTGACAACAGCAGGCTACAACAGTAGGGTCCATGTTAATGGCATTTAACAGTCCAGTGAGCCCACCCAGCCATCTGCCAATTAGAGTTCGGACCCAGAGTGCGAGCAGTTGGCCCGCTGTGCTGAACGTCACAACCGCAGGCAATTAACCTGAAAGTGATGCCCCTCGCTTAATTTAATCAAATTAATTCTGCGTGGCATTTCGTTGGTTTTTCAGGAACTATTGTGGCGTCCCCTGTGCCGTCTGATCTAATGAGTGAAGCACGTTTAGCTTCAGCGCAGATTGTCTGCTGTGAGACGTTGAGGTCAGATATATTACAGTACAACGGTTTGATTTGTTTGATCGTAGCTAGCTACATAGCTAGCTACATAGCCGTCTTTGTATCAAAGATAATTGTCTAGAGCGATTTTCTAGGTTAGCTAGCCAGCTATTGTCGTTCTTTTAACGCAACGTAACGTAATCAACACTGCTAGCTAGCCAGCTAGCCCCCGAATAGCAGCACTGTAGAAACTATTACACTCAACGGAACGACTTGATTAGTGTAGTGTCAACAACGCAGCCACTGCCAGCTAGCCTACAAAGTCAACAACGCAGCCACTGCCAGCTAGCCTACTTCAGCAGTACTGTATCATTTTAATCAATAAGATTCTTGCTACGTAAGCTTAACTTTCTGAACATTCGAGACGTGTAGTCCACTTGTCATTCCAATCTCCTTTGCATTAGCGTAGCCTCTTCTGTAGCCTGTCAACTATGTGTCTGTCTATCCCTGTTCTCTCCTCTCTGAACAGACCATACAAACGCTCCACACCGCGTGGCCGCGGCCACCCTAATCTGATGGTCCCAGCGCGCACGACCCACGTGTAGTTCCAGGTCTCCGGTAGCCTCTGGAACTGCCGATCTGCGGCCAACAAGGCAGAGTTCATCTCAGCCTATGCCTCCCTCCAGTCCCTCGACTTCTTGGCACTGACGGAAACATGGATCACCACAGATAACACTGCTACTCCTACTGCTCTCTCTTCGTCCACCCACGTGTTCTCGCACACCCCGAGAGCTTCTGGTCAGCGGGGTGGTAGCACCGGGATCCTCATCTCTCCCAAGTGGTCATTCTCTCTTTCTCCCCTTACCCATCTGTCTATCGCCTCCTTTGAATTCCATGCTGTCACAGTTACCAGCCCTTTCAAGCTTAACATCCTTATCATTTATCGCCCTCCAGGTTCCCTCGGAGAGTTCATCAATGAGCTTGATGCCTTGATAAGCTCCTTTCCTGAGGACGGCTCACCTCTCACAGTTCTGGGCGACTTTAACCTCCCCGCGTCTACCTTTGACTCATTCCTCTCTGCCTCCTTCTTTCCACTCCTCTCCTCTTTTGACCTCACCCTCTCACCTTCCCCCCCTACTCACAAGGCAGGCAATACGCTCGACCTCATCTTTACTAGATGCTGTTCTTCCACTAACCTCATTGCAACTCCCCTCCAAGTCTCCGACCACTACCTTGTATCCTTTTCCCTCTCGCTCTCATCCAACACTTCCCACACTGCCCCTACTCGGATGGTATCGCGCCGTCCCAACCTTCGCTCTCTCTCCCCCGCTACTCTCTCCTCTTCCATCCTATCATCTCTTCCCTCTGCTCAAACCTTCTCCAACCAATCTCCAATCTCCTGATTCTGCCTCCTCAACCCTCCTCTCCTCCCTTTCTGCATCCTTTGACTCTCTATGTCCCCTATCCTCCAGGCCGGCTCGGTCCTCCCCTCCCGCTCCGTGGCTCGACGACTCATTGCGAGCTCACAGAACAGGGCTCCGGGCAGCCGAGCGGAAATGGAGGAAAACTCGCCTCCCTGCGGACCTGGCATCCTTTCACTCCCTCCTCTCTACATTTTCCTCTTCTGTCTCTGCTGCTAAAGCCACTTTCTACCACTCTAAATTCCAAGCATCTGCCTCTAACCCTAGGAAGCTCTTTGCCACCTTCTCCTCCCTCCTGAATCCTCCCCCCCTCCCTCTCTGCAGATGACTTCGTCAACCATTTTGAAAAGAAGGTTGACGACATCCGATCCTCGTTTGCTAAGTCAAACGACACCGCTGGTTCTGCTCACACTGCCCTACCCTGTGCTCTGACCTCTTTCTCCCCTCTCTCTCCAGATGAAATCTTGCGTCTTGTGACGGCCGGCCGCCCAACAACCTGCCCGCTTGACCCTATCCCCTCTCTTCTCCAGACCATTTCCGGAGACCTTCTCCCTTACCTCACCTCGCTCATCAACTCATCCCTGACCGCTGGCTACGTCCCTTCCGTCTTCAAGAGAGCGAGAGTTGCACCCCTTCTGAAAAAACCTACACTCGATCCCTCCGATGTCAACAACTACAGACCAGTATCCCTTCTTTCTTTTCTCTCCAAAACTCTTGAACGTGCCGTCCTTGGCCAGCTCTCCCGCTATCTCTCTCAGAATGACCTTCTTGATCCAAATCAGTCAGGTTTCAAGCTATACACCAAGTCACTTGGCTCTGTCATAACCTCACATGGTCTCTCCTATCATTGCTATGCAGACGACACACAATTAATCTTCTCCTTTCCCCCTTCTGATGACCAGGTGGCGAATCGCATCTCTGCATGTCTGGCAGACATATCAGTGTGGATGACGGATCACCACCTCAAGCTGAACCTCGGCAAGACGGAGCTGCTCTTCCTCCCGGGGAAGGACTGCCCGTTCCATGATCTCGCCATCACGGTTGACAACTCCATTGTGTCCTCCTCCCAGAGCGCTAAGAACCTTGGCATGATCCTGGACAACACCCTGTCGTTCTCAACTAACATCAAGGCGGTGGCCCGTTCCTGTAGGTGTTCATGCTCTACAACATCCGCAGAGTACGACCCTGCCTCACACAGGAAGCGGCGCAGGTCCTAATCCAGGCACTTGTCATCTCCCGTCTGGATTACTGCAACTCACTGTTGGCTGGGCTCCCTGCCTGTGCCATTAAACCCCTACAACTCATCCAGAACGCCGCAGCCCGTCTGGTGTTCAACCTTCCCAAGTTCTCTCACGTCACCCCGCTCCTCCGCTCTCTCCACTGGCTTCCAGTTGAAGCTCGCATCCGCTACAAGACCATGGTGCTTCCCTACGGAGCTGTGAGGGGAACGGCACCTCAGTACCTCCAGGCTCTGATCAGGCCCTACACCCAAACAAGGGCACTGCGTTCATCCACCTCTGGCCTGCTCGCCTCCCTACCACTGAGGAAGTACAGTTCCCGCCCAGCCCAGTCAAAACTGTTCGCTGCTCTGGCCCCCCAATGGTGGAACAAACTCCCTCACGACGCCAGGACAGCGGAGTCAATCACCACCTTCCGGAGACACCTGAAACCCCACCTCTTTAAGGAATACCTAGGATAGGATAAAGTAATCCTTCTCACCCCCCTTAAAAGATTTAGATGCACTATTGTAAAGTGGCTGTTCCACTGGATGTCATAAGGTGAATGCACCAATTTGTAAGTCGCTCTGGATAAGAGCGTCTGCTAAATGACTTAAATGTAAATGTAAATGTAGAGACTGGTGGGTTGGAGTTTCAGCTAAATCAGATCTGACCATATTGATTGTGGAATTGACTGGTGGCCCCAATTTAAATACATGGTAAAAAAAAAAAAATCTCATCCTCAGCCACATTACACAAAGTCTTATGAGGATCTGCGAGAGCAGCATTAGTGTGCTGCTGCCATGGAGACAAGCTCTCCACACACAACCCCCTGAAGCACTGCTAGAACTTCAACTCACATATTGCAGCGCTGACAAAATCTTCTTGACGTGGGACTCTGAAAATAATGTGGGCAGCACAGCCGACCTCTAACCTCACCCTAGCAAAATAGCTCATCGTGATGGCATGTCTATTTACCCTTGAACAAATCGCTTTCGTTATGATTAGCTTGTGTCGCGTTAATGGCGCGCCTCCCTATTCAATAGACATGTCTTCCAGACACTGATCGTGTGCGTTACAGGTCTGAGACCCAGCGAATTAGGCAGAGTGGGCTTTTAGGCATTCAGTGGAGGGGGATTAGGCATGAGGCTCTACAATGCTCATTAACATAGCAAGCGGGTATGATAGTAGGCATAATAGCCTGGGCACAGACGCATCCTTACTCAGATCAGAAGTGTTCTCATACACCGCGATCCCTAGACCAGTGCCTGGGTTCAAAAAGTGTTTGTTGTCTTTCAAATACTTTTGGAGTGTTCACCTGAGCTTGCCTGGACTGTCAGATGGGCAGGGTTTGCATTTTTTGGGGACTACTCTATTAGTTACATTTCTGCCAGGTAAGCTCAATTAATACGTTTTTGAAAGAAGAAAAATGACAATTTGGAGGTCTGGATCTGAGGTGGTGTTGTGCTCCCTATAGACTAAGTAACAATGGAGAAACAAATGCACTATATGGCTGCAACCCAATTCTCCACAAAATGTGCACTTTCTTGCATGGATTTAACAAAATGGTGGAAACTCCCACCTTCCAATGCACACCATTTCATGCTTTTAAATGAAAGGGAATTCCCAAGGGCGCACTTCTGGAAAAAGAGTGGGAAAAATCATCTAGAATGGGAAGAGTACTGCCAGAGTAGAACGCTCATTAAACCAGGAAGGCCATGGTCAGAGACAATAAAAGACACACCCAGAGAGATTTAATTGGCCAATTGGGTGGGAAGGAAGTGAAGCAGCTTGTCAGTCACGTGTCACTTCCTTTGACAGGAATGCAATCGTTGGCATCCCACTGGCCTGCTCTCACAGTAACAACTCACTTGGATGTACAGTACTGCTTTAGCATAGATAGACACGTGCCACGCGCACCCCGGTACGGTTTACCCACACACTTTCTCTTGACACAAAATAGCCCCTTCTAAAGCATTCTCCTCAATAACTGACTGTGTACACATCCAGTTCCAAACAGAACAGGAGACAGAGATGAAGCAATCTGATGCGCCAATGACACCACAGGGAGATCCTGTCGATGCAGTGTTTACCTCAGTCAAACATAAACACACTCAAGCTGTAGCCCACTCACTGCCTGCAATATCCACCACCCACCTGCAGTACATGTAATAGTCATATACAGACCCGGGTTCAAAGAGTCTTTGCAATTGGTCATATACTTTCGCTTCAACAGGTGTCTCCAGTTTTGTTGACATATTGCCGTTGGTGATGTATCCCCTTTCCAAACATACCAGAGTTTGCCAATGGAACAGTCACAGATGTGCAAACCCCACTGCACTTGGCACTTCAGGCAGGTTAAACAGGGTATATGAAATAAAACAAATACTATTTGGACCCAGGTCTGGGTGAACGGTATACCACTGTTAGGGCTGTGGCGTAATTTAATAACCATGTACCTGACAGTCATGGATGAAGAGACTGCCATGAAAATAAAATACCCATCAAAAATAGGCCTAAATTCTTTTTTGGATTAACTTTATTTTCATGTAGATAAACTTGACCTAATAACAGGAGTGTTCACCTGTGATTATAAGTATGGTTGCACATGTTGGGGAATATTCAGAGATGGAAACTTTCCATGGGAATTAACAGATATATATGCAAATGAATACCATTTAAATGTAGATTTTTTTGCATTAGATATATTTACCATATCATATGGACACAGAAACATAATTGCAAATTATTAAACTCTTCCATATAATTTTTTTAAAAACTATTTAGATACGAATTGAACTTTAAAAAAGTTCACTCTTCACATGGGATGATTTCACTGAACAACAAAAGGGAATATTGAATGATCCATCGCATCTCCCAAAAACGTTTTCAACATAGATCTGTAAAATGATCATCTAGAAACTAAAGCTTTGGTTGTCTTCCTCTCAGGATTCCATATCTTCTCCCTGGACCTCCTCAATGTCTACCTCTTGAACATCAGACTGAGGCCTCATCTTCACTGTTACTTTCCAACCTTGTTGAGGATGGCTCATTGTCAGGCTCAAAAAGCCTCAAATGTACAGATAAATAGCTAACACGGAACCCAAACCGTCTGCGCGCGTGCGCCATCGTGCATACATTTATTTTGTCCCCCTACATCAAACGCAATCACAACACGCAGGTTAAAATATCAACTCAAACTGAACCAATGAACTTAATTTGAGGACAGGTCGAAAATAATTGAACATTTGGCAATTTAGCTAGTTAGCTTGCACTTGCTAGCTAATTTGCCCTATTTAGCTAGCTTGCTGTTGCTAGCTAATTTGTCCTATTTAGCTAGCTTGCTGTTGCTAGCTAATTTGCCCTATTTAGCTAGCTTGCTGTTGCTAGCTAATTTGTCCTGGGATATAAACATTGAGTTGTTATTTTACCTTAAATGCACAAGGTCCTCGACTCCACCAATTAATCCACACATAAAACGGCCAACCGAATCGTTTCTAGTCATCTCTCCTCCTTCCAGGCTTTTTCATCTTTGAACTTATATGGTGATCGCATCTACACTTTCATGGAATTACCACGATGACCGGCAAAACAGTCTTTCAATTACGCATGTGGGTATAACCAATGAGGAGATGGCACATGGGTACCTGCTTCTATAAACCAAAGAGGAGATGGGAGAGGCAGGACTTTCAGAGCGATCTGCGTCAGAAATAGAAAGGAGTTCTATTTTAGCCCTTGGCGTCGCTCGTTGGCGCAATAAATGAATAACGTGGATTTATAAATGTTTTTTTGCAACGCTCGCGCACGCAACGTGTCTTGTCAGCAGTTAGATTAAACAACTCCTTTGTAAGATACATTTTTTAAAATAAAACATGTATGGAAACAGGTGAATTAACACTCAGCAGGCTCAAGCAAGCTAAAACCCACATGGTAGCAAAAACTACCGAGCAGAAATTAACTAATTAGAAATTATGTAAACACACTTTGCTGTAGGCTACTACTTACTGGTTAACAATAAAAATGCATGTCATAAAATACACTGCTCCAAAAAATAAAGGGAACACTAAAATAACACATCCTAGATCTGAATGAATGAAATATTCTTATTAAATACTTTTTTCTTTACATAGTTGAATGTGCTGACAACAAAATCACACAAAAAATATCAATGGAAATCAAATGTATCAACCCATGGAGGTCTGGATTTGGAGTCACACTCAAATTTAAATGTGGAAAACAGGTCAAAATGAGGCTCAGTAGTGTGTGTGGCCTCCACGTGCCTGTATGACCTCCCTACAATGCCTGGGCATGCTTCTGGTGAGGTGGCGGATGGTCTCCTGAGGGATCTCCTCCCAGACTTGGACCAAAGCATCCGCCAACTCCTGGGCAGTCTGTTGGTGGATGGAGCGAGACATGATGTCCCAGATGTGCTAAATTGGATTCAGGTCTGGGGAACGGGCAGGCCAGTCCATAGCATCAATGCCTTCCTCTTTCAGGAACTGCTGACACTCCAGCCACATGAGGTCTAGCATTGTCTTGCATTAGGAGGAACCCAGGGCCAACCGCACCAGCATATGGTCTCACAAGGGGTCTGAGGATCTCATCTCGGTACCTAATGGCAGTCAGGCTACCTCTGGCGAGAACATGAAGGGCTGTGCGGCCCCCAAAGAAATGCCCACCACCAAACCGGTCATGCTGGGGGATGTCGCAGGCAGCAGAACGTTCTCCACGGCGTCTCCAGTCTGTCACGTCTGTCACATGTGCTCAGTGTGTACCTGCTTTCATCTGTGAAGAGCACAGGGCGCCAGTGGCGAATTTGCCAATCTTGGTGTTCTCTGGCAAATGCCAAACGTCCTGTACTGTGTTGGGCTGTAAGCACAACCCCCACCTGTGGACACCGGGCCCTCATACCACCCTCATGGAGTCTGTTTCTGACCGTTTGAGCAGACACATGCACATTTGTGGCCTGCTGGAGGTCATTTTGGCAGTGCTCCTCCTGGTCCTTCTTGCACAAAGGCGGAGGTAGCGGTCCTGCTGCTGGGATGTTACCCTCCTACGGCCTCCTCCACGTCTCCTAATGTACTGGCCTGTCTCCTGGTAGCGCCTCCATACTCTGGACACTACGCTGACAGACACAGCAAACCTTCTTGCCACAGCTCGCATTGATGTGCCATCCTGGATGAGCTGCACTACCTGAGCCACTTGTGTGGGTTGTAGACTCCGTCTCATGTTACCACTAGTGAAAGCACCGCCAGCATTCAAAAGTGACCAAAACATCAGCCAGGAAACATAGGAACTGAGAAGTGGTCTGTGGTTATCACCTGCAGAACCACTCCTTTATTGGGGGAGTCTTGCTAATTGCCTATAATTTCCACCTGTTGTCTATTCCATTTGCACAACAGCATGTGAAATTTATTGTCAATCAGTGTTGCTTCAGTGGACAGTTTGATTTCACAGAAGTGTGATTGACTTGGAGTTACATTGTGTTGTTTAAGTGTTCCCTTTATTTTTTGAGCAGTGTATATTCACCCCACCCAGTATTGTAATCAAAATTTACCAGAAAGCATGTAGTCCTTGGCTCAGACAGTTCAGTAGTGTGGGCTCAATAGCATCTCATTAGTGTGCAAGATCTTGAGAATCAATTGTACATGTGATGGAAGAATGCACTGTGCATGTGATGGAAGAATGCACTATGCATGTGATGGAAGAATGCACTATGCATGCAGAGGGTTGCAATGCCATTGAATTCGGGACAGTTTAACCAAAATATTCCACAAGACCTAGAATTGCCTTGTGTATCCCACCAAAAAAAACTTGAGGAATTTAAAGCAAAATTCCCAAAATTCCGGGGCTTAACTACCCATTTACAATTTCCTGAAAAATTCCGGAAATTTACTGGAAAGTTTGACCCTTCTCGACCCTAATTATAAGCAATTGTTTTGCCAATATCTGGCATGGTATAGTTTTATACAGAATTTATAGACTCTGCTGCCTGCCCTCCAATCCCCGCAAAGTAGTATACTAGCCTAGGCTATACAGCGTTAGGCCGCAATGCACTTTTATGAATGCCATGTGGTCGACTGCAGTTTGTAAACAGGCAATTTACCATTAATCCCTGTCATTTGGTTACATTTATGTTAATTTTACCGTTTCATTCTCGGAGTTGAAAAGTTATTTGTAGAGTTCACAACTTGCTACACACAACTTGCTACACTACACTGAGAAACAAGTTTTGGTTTATTTCATACCATCATTTACACGCTCCATGTGAGCAATGAGCATGTGTCTGGTTTCTCTGTCATGTTAACCTTGACGGAGCGCACATGCCTGAACACGCATAGAAGTTTGCTTCTCGCAAATGTAGTAAAGTGCCCAACTGGGCTTCTCAGTGCTTTTTTCTTCACCTCACAAATTAGAATAGTTCCTCACAGTGTTTGAAAAATCTTACCCAACACTCTTCCTCTTGAAAATCAACGTTGCTAATAAATAGTCTATGGACATGTTGCGCGATATATTTGTTTCTATTTTAATGATTGTCAAATTAAATCTTCATACTATAGAATAGCTGTCCCCTTCATACTTTCCTTGTCAATTCATTATCTTCCAGCCACAAGTAGGCCTACGTTTAATACGTTTTAAGGAAAGGAGAAATATTTGCTTGTGTCTGACATACGCTGTTGGCTGTGATTGACTTGTGCTTTTACCGGGGCGTGCGTGTGAGCTTCCTAAAGTAGCCTGGGTGAACTCCATCTCTTTAATAAGAATCAAAACGCTCCGGTCATAATTTAATATTGTAAAGGGCCTCTCAGTAGTTTAGAATAAATTATTTATTTCATTACGGCTTTCTCTTTGAAGAAAATATATGTTAATGAAACTGCCATCGACTGACCGCTGCAGCAGGGATTGTGACGTTATGCGAATATTTTGTTAAAAGTGTGAGAAACCCCATCGGACTTCATTTGAAAGGTTTCGTGTCAAATAGGATCTGTATTAAAAACAATGATATGCAGAAAAGCCAACCGACAAGGTAGGCATAGATCTTAAGTTTGACTCCATTAATGTGACAACGCGAAAATGAGACAGATCCTCTCCAACCTGGCATTTCTTCATCCGTTGATTACTATTTGTAAGTAATAACCTGAATAATACTGAAATACCAAGATAATAACGAAGTGTAATGGCTGGTTTCAAATAAGCATTTCCATGTAAACAAGTATACAAACAGAACTGTTACACACACACCACCCCTACCCCCATGGTTGGCCTGGCCAATTACCTTAACCTCAAATACAAAGACCTCACAGCCCGAACTACTGCATGTCTGTGAGGGAGGGGATCCTCCCTTCCACACATGCACATAATCCTGTCCCTTCACAGCAGCAGACACCTGGGGCTTCCACTGTGTTCTCAGAATCATGCAAGCCTGCAGGGGTTAGACTTGTACAAGGCAGTACAGTGTTCAGCTATGATATTTACTGTATCAGATGTTACTTTTATTTCATCACTTATCCTCATGTCTACACAGCATTGAAAATGGTTTTGTTTTGACTGACGACATTCAGTTGTTTCCCTGCATGACCCTATTGTGACCAACCTCAGCTCTTCAAGTCTAGACTTTAAAACAATGAAGGGGACCTTTAAAACTGAGATAACGTTTCCCTGGCTGGCAGGCAAACTTTAACGATCTCGCAAAACCTCTTTATTGGCGTCCGTTTCTATTCAGGCTTCCAGACGAGAAGGAAGCGAAATGGAAATGAGACAGGATTAATGGCAAGTCAATATGCCATAAATCCAGGTGAAATAGAGCAACACCGTTATTTCAATTCAAATGGTTTCAGCCAAGGTTTTGCAAGATTAACATTCAGATTGGCTTCGTCCCAAATGACTCCCTATATAATAGTGCAGTCGGCTTGGGCGGTATACCAGGGTATTTTGAAATACCCACGGTATGATTTTTTTAATACTGTCAATATTAAACACTTAGTAGTCAACTTGTGCAATAGCTCGGTTAATTTTATAAAGCAGATTGTGTACATCATTTCGCCTGTTGTGTTTTTTCATTTTGAAGCTGTTCCCCAAAGCAGCCGATTGTAAACAAACATACTATGACTGGCTCAAAAAGCACACGGAAGCATTCGTGTCATGACAATCCAATTTTGTCCAGCTCAAGAGGTGTGGTCAAGTTACTAATTCACTACTAATTGTTTGCCAGCTAAATACAGTATCTTATAAGTTTCAAAATAAATTCCCTTCAGCTCAGGGCTCCAGCTATGCATTTGGTTTGCTAACTTGCTAGCTCATGTGGCTAGTTTGCAAGATTAAGCTTCTTGGTTACATTGATTACAGCGTGCCTCTGAGTGGGGTATGATAGTAGGTGCCAGGGCGCATCAGTTTGAGTGTGTCAAGAACTGCAAACGCTGCTGGGTTTCACACTCAACAGTTTCCCGTGTATCAAGAATGGTCCACCAAGGACATCCAGCCAACTTGACAACTGCGGAATGCACTGGAGTCAACATGGGCCAGCATCCCTGTCGAACGCTTTCAACACCTTGTAGAGTCCATGCCCCCGACGAATTGAGGCTGTTCTGAGGGCAAAAGGGGGGGGGGATCAAGGCTGAGAAGAACATTGAAATAATGTTTGCCTGTGGCTCTGCAGAATCTAGCGGGTCTAAAAATGGAAGTCTCCGGGGATACCAGCTGACTCCAGAATCCCGTTCTGCTGTGATGAAAGGATCTGTGCCATACCAACAGGAAGTTGAAATGACTCATCAGTGAAAGGTTGCAGGGAGAGAAAGAGTAGATCAAGACAAGGTGGTGGCAGCAGAGCGGAAGTGAAAGAAAACGAGTGAGGACAAGCGGGCACAGAGAGCCGAGGGGTTGAGCTGTGGGTGTCGGGACACACACACACACACACACACACACGGTAGAGGAAACAAGTCACATGGAGGTAACAAGAGACTGCAGCAGTAGACAGGCCAGGAGGGCATCAGCCACTGTGAATAACACCTCTGACTTATATTAAGAGGGAGGGAAGAAGAGGAGACTGCTGGTGTCACTATCATCAAGTGCGGGTGATTTGGTTATAGCCAGCGTCCTAGGAAAGAGGGTGTATCCTTCCCAGTGAGGGTTAAGGAAGTTTAGCATTTTTGCTTTGAATTAGATTATAGTAATTATGCTATTATAGTATGCATGATCGCTTTAGCCTTCCTGCCTTGACTGCAAGTCTGCATTGACTGGCCAAGCAGAGAAAAATGTAGTGTTTTGAGTAATCTTTCTGTTGTAGGGCTGAATCTAAGATAGTAGGGAATAGGTTTCTACACAGTGTGCCACTCCAATTTGCTTACCGCCCAAATAGGTCCACAGACGATGCAATCTCAACCACACTGCACACTGCCCTAACCCATCTGGACAAGAGGAATACCTATGTGAGAATGCTGTTCATCGACTACAGCTCGGCATTCAACACCATAGTACCCTCCAAGCTCGTCATCAAGCTCGAGACCCTGGGTCTCGACCCCGCCCTGTGCAACTGGGTACTGGACTTCCTGACGGGCCACCCCAGGTGGTGAGGGTAGGCAACAACATCTCCACCCCGCTGATCCTCAACACTGGGGCCCCACAAGGGTGCGTTCTGAGCCCTCTCCTGTACTCCCTGTTCACCCACGACTGCGTGGCCACGCACGCCTCCAACTCAATCATCAAGTTTGCGGACGACACAACAGTGGTAGGCTTGATTACCAACAACGACGAGACGGCCTACAGGGAGGAGGTGAGGGCCCAGGAAAATAACCTCACACTCAACAAAACTAAGGAGATGATTGTGGACTTCAGGAAACAGCAGGGGGAACACCCCCCTATCCACATCGATGGAACAGTAGTGGAGAGGGTAGTAAGTTTTAAGTTCCTCGGCATACACATCACAGACAAACTGAATTGGTCCACTCACACAGACAGCATCGTGAAGAAGGCGCAGCAGCGCCTCTTCAACCTCAGGAGGCTGAAGAAATTCGGTTTGTCACCAAAAGCACTCACAAACTTCTACAGATGCACAATCGAGAGCATCCTGGCAGGCTGTATCACCGCCTGGTACGGCAACTGCTCCGCCCACAACCGTAAGGCTCTCCAGAGGGTAGTGAGGTCTGCACAACGCATCACCGCGGGCAAACTACCTGCCCTCCAGGACACCTACACCACCCGATGTTACAGGAAGGCCATAAAGATCATCAAGGACAACAACCACCCGAGCCACTGCCTGTTCACCCCGCTATCATCCAGAAGGCGAGGTCAGTACAGGTGCATCAAAGCTGGGACCGAGAGACTGAAAAACAGCTTCTATCTCAAGGCCATCAGACTGTTAAACAGCCACCACTAACATTGAGTGGCTGCTGCCAACACACTGACTCAACTCCAGCCACTTTAATAATGGGAATTGATGGGAAATTATGTAAAATATATCACTAGCCACTTTAAACAATGCTACCTAATATAATGTTTACATACCCTACATTATTCATCTCATATGTATACGTATATACTGTACTCTATATCATCTACTGCATCCTTATGTAATACATGTATCACTAGCCACTTTAACTATGCCACTTTGTTTACATACTCATCTCATATGTATATACTGTACTCGATACCATCTACTGTATCTTGCCTATGCTGCTCTGTACCATCACTCATTCATATATCTTTATGTACATATTCTTTATCCCCTTACACTGTGTATAAGACAGTAGTTTTGGAATTGTTAGTTAAATTACTTGTTGGTTATTACTGCATTGTTGGAACTAGAAGCAAAAGCATTTCGCTACACTCGCATTAACATCTGCTAACCATGTGTATGTGACAAATAAAATTTGATTTGATTTGATTTAGTAATGACAAGAGCACTCAAAAATAGTAGCCTACAATATGTAACACCCCCCTTTAAGACAAACAGATTAGAGGTTGACCGATTAATTAGGGCCGATTTCAAGTTTTCATAACAATCGTAAATCGGTCATTTTGGACGCCGGTTTTGCCTATTTTTTTACACCTTTATTTAATCTTTATTTAACTAGGCAAGTCAGTTAAGAACACATTCTTATTTTCAATGACGGCCTAGGAACGGTGGGTTAACTGCCTTGTTCAGGGGCAGAACAGATTTTTACCTTGTCAGCTCAGGGATTCAATCTTGCAACCTTACGGTTAACTGGTCCAACGCTCTAACCACCTGCCTCACGAGGAGCCTGCCTGTTACGCGAATGCAGTAAGAAGCTATCATTAAACTTATCTTATAAAAAAACAATCAATCATAATCACTAGTTAACTACACATGGTTGATGATATTACTAGTTTATCTAGCGTGTCCTGCATTGCATATAATCGATGCAGTGCGCATTCGGGAAAAAGGAATGTTGTTGCTCCAACGTGTACCTAACCATAAACACCAATGCCTTTCTTAAAATCAATACACAGAAGTATATATTTTTAAAACCTGCATATTTAGCTAAAAGGAATCCAGGTTAGCAGGCAATATTAACCAGGTGAAATTGTGTCACTTCTCTTGCGTTCATTGCACGCAGAGTCAGGGTATCTGCAACAGTTTGGGCCGCCTGGCTCATTGCGAACTAATTAGCCAGAATTTTACGTAATTATGACATAACATTGAAGGTTGTGCAATGTAACAGGAATATTTAGACTGATGGATGCCACCAGTTAGATAAAATACGGAACGGTTCCGTATTTCACTGAGAATAAACGTCTTGTTTTCGAGATGATAGTTTCCGGATACGACCATATTAATGACGACCGGCTCGCATTTCTGTGTGTTATTATGTTATAATTAAGTCTAGGATTTGATAGAGCAGTCTGACTCATAAGCAGGCTCATAAGCATTCATTCAAACAGCACTTTTCGTGAGTTTTGCCAGCAGCTCTGCTGTTTATGACTTCAAGCCTGTCAACTCCCGAGATTAGGCTGGTGTAACGATGTGATGTGAAATGGCTAGCTAGTTAGCGGGGTGCGCGCTAATAGCGTTTCAAACGTCACTCGCTCTGAGACTTGGAGTAGTTGTTCCCCTTGCTCTGCATCAGTATCATCTCACTGGGTGGATGCAGAGAAGCTGACCTTTAATTAGGCCCAGAGGGAATCCGAGGGAGACGACCCATCATGTGCCCATCACCAATTGGCTCTTAAAACGACGTCCAGTGGCTTTTAATTAAACAATCCATACTGCTGGCCCACAATAGATACCTAATCATCCAAATCAGAGGTTTGCTGAAAACAGAAGCACTGAAATCAGTGCCGAATTGCATCCCATTATCAGTAAGCACTGTACAGTTGGAGAGAGGTGCATCACGTCCTCAATCTGATCTATGATAAAGTAAATGTTTTGCCTGGAGGTGTGGAGAGAATAGAGAAGCAAGGCAGGGTGTGGCTGGCTAATAACCGGCAGAGAGTCTTCTACCTCTGTGGTGCTTCACGCGGAGGTGGTGTTGTGGCATTTAGCGGTGCCAAGACTCTGCAAGGTGCAACACAAGCATCTGCCTACTCTTAGTCAGCGTTGTTCAGACTGTTCAAGGTTTTTATTCTGAAGATGTGAACTAGACAGTTTACGAGTGAGAGGAATTAAATATCAATTTTATACAGGCATGTAATTAAACATATTGGGGAATGTTATGACAATAACTAACATGCGCCTGTGTTTTACTGTGTTCCCATTGGCTCCACAGATTGCCATATCTCCTTACTGTATAAGGGCTTCTGCTATGATTGTAAAATTCCCAGGTATTCAAGAAATCACAGTTAGCAGATTACACAAATCAGGAGGGAATAAACAGGAAATACAGATTCCTCCAACCAGGATTTCTGGAAAGGTTACCAGATTTTAGCTACCCCAGCATTTGCCTTACCTTTAACACTGTGTTTACTTAAACCCCCAATGCTGGCTAGGCTTTAGCATGAGCGTGTCAAAGTGTTAGTCCTGAGGAAGCCACGGGTTCCTTCCAAGACAGGCCAATCACACAGCCAAGGGCTACGAACCTGACAGCAGAGAGCCAAATCCCATAGCCAGCCAATTGAACAGAATGTTGAAGTCCTCTTCGGGGATGCCCACTCTATTCAAAATGGACTGGACTGTGTCACACAATGTTCTACCTTTCCTTCGTGACAGTTGATAGGTGAAAGCCATGGTGGGAAGTGGAAACCTGTTCACTCCTTTCATGTATAAGTGGTTATGAAGGAAAGGAGATCAGGATATTAATATTGGGTCACAGCTACTGTGTGAAGGAAAATAAGACAAGAAAAAAAAGGTGGCCATTTTTAAGAGTAGCTACACTGTGGATGCAGCTGTTGAGGACTGAGGAGACACTGCTACTGTACTGTGACTAGGGTTGCAAATGGTCAGAAATTTTTCAGGAAATTTTCCAAGGGAAGTTAAGCCCTGGAATTATGGGAATTTTGCTTAAATTCATTTTAAAAATTGCTTATAACAGTGAACCTTTTTGTGGGTTAACATAAGGCAATTCTAGGTCTTGTGGCATATTTTGGTTAAACTATCCACAATTCAATAGCATTGCAACCCTCTGCATGCACAGTGCACTCTTCCATCACATGTACAATTGATTCTCAAGATCTTGCACACTAATGAGATGCTATTGAGCCCACACTACTAAACTGTCTAAGCCAAGGACAACATGCTTTCTGGTAAGTTTTGATTACAATACTTGGTGAGGTGAATATACACTGCTCAAAAAAATAAAAGGGAACACTTAAACAACACAATGTAACTCCAAGTCAATCACACTTCTGTGAAATCAAACTGTCCACTTAGGAAGCAACACTGATTGACAATAAATTTCACACGCTGTTGTGCAAATGGAATAGACAACAGTTGGAAATTATAGGCAATTAGCAAGACACCCCCAATAAAGGAGTGGTTCTGCAGGTGGGGACCACAGACCACTTCTCAGTTCCTATGCTTCCTGGCTGATGTTTTGGTCACTTTTGAATGCTGGAGGTGCTTTCACTCTAGTGGTAGCATGAAACGGAGTCTACAACCCACACAAGTGGCTCAGGTAGTGCAGCTAATCCAGGATGGAACATCAATGCGAGCTGTGGCAAGAAGGTTTGCTGTGTCTGTCAGCGTAGTGTCCAGAGCATGGAGACGCTACCAGGAGACAGGCCAGTACATCAGGAGACGTGGAGGAGGCCGTAGGAGGGCAACAACCCAGCAGCAGGACCGCTACCTCCGCCTTTGTGCAAGGAGGAGCAGGAGGAGCACTGCCAGAGCCCTGCCAAATGACCTCCAGCAGGCCACAAATGTGCATGTGTCTGCTCAAACGGTCAGAAACAGACTCCATGAGGGTGGTATGAGGGCCCGACGTCCACAGGTGGGGGTTGTGCTTACAGCCCAACACCGTGCAGGACGTTTGGCATTTGCCAGAGAACACCAAGATTGGCAAATTCGCCACTGGCGCCCTGTCCTCTTTATAGATGAAAGCAGGTTCACACTGAGCACATGTGACAGACGTGACAGTCTGGAGATGCCATGGAGAACGTTCTGCATGACCTCCAGCATGACCGGTTTGGCGGTGGGTCAGTCATGGTGTGGGGTGGCTTTTCTTTGGGGGGCCGCACAGCCCTCCATGTGCTCGCCAGAGGTAGCCTGACTGCCATTAGGAACCGAGATGAGATCCTCAGACCTCTTGTGAGACCATATGCTGGTGCGGTTGGCCCTGGGTTCCTCCTAATGCAAGACAATGCTAGACCTCATGTGGCTGGAGTGTGTCAGAAGTTCCTGAAAGAGGAAGGCATTGATGCTATGGACTGGCCCGCCCGATCCCCAGACCTGAATCCAATTGAGCACATCATGTCTCGCTCCATCCACCAATGCCACGTTGCACCACAGACTGTCCAGGTGTTGTCAGATGCTTTAGTCCAGGTCTGGGAAGAGATCCCTCAGGACACCATCCACCACCTCATCAGGAGCATGCCCAGGCATTGTAGGGAGGTCATACAGGCACGTGGAGGCCACACAGACTACTGAGCCTCATTTTGACTTGTTTTAAGGACATTACATCAAAGTTGGATCAGCCTGTAGTGTGGTTTTCCACTTTAATTTTGAGTGTGACTCCAAATCCAGATCTCCATGGGTTGATAAATTTGATTTCCATTGATAATTTGTGTGATTTTGTTGTCAGCACATTCAACTATGTAAAGAAAAAAAGTATTTAATAAGAATATTTCATTCATTCAGATCTAGGATGTGTTATTTTAGTGTTCCCTTTATTTTTTTGAGCAGTGTATATTTTATATGGCATACATTATTTTTGTTAACTAGTAAATAGTAGCCTACAGCAAAGTGTATTTAAATCACTTCTAACTTGTTAACAATTTGTTAGTTTTTTCTACCATGTGGGTTTTAGCTTGCTTGAGCCTGCTGAGGAGTGTTAATTCACCTGTTTCCATACAGGTTTCATTTTAAAACTTTTATCTTACAAAGGCGTTGTTTAATCTAACTGCTTAACTATTTATCTGTACATGGAATTGTATATATATATTTTTTTTAAGTCATCTTTACAGAAAACTGCCATGGGCACCATCTGATGTGTAGAGACATTTCACTGCAGCTAATGTAGAAGGAAAAGCTGTGTACATTTGCAAATAGTGTCAAATCATATGTGAAGAATGCAACAAAGATGCAGAATCATCTGGCCAAGTGCATAAAGTTCCCTCAGTGCACACAACAAGCAACCTCTGACAAAAGTCCCTCTGCTTCTATTCGAAGTGAAAATGATGAAGCAGACACCTTATCAATAGCAACGGCTTATGGTCCTCCTGGAATCAGAAGTTTTTGACTCAATGGAGGAACGTAGTCAGAGAAATGCTGATGAATGTCTTGCTCGAACTGTATATGCAACTGGTTCACCTCTGATGCTCACAGGCAATGTGTATTGGAAGAGATTTCTGAATGTTCTTCAACCAGCATACACCCCTCCAACCGGACATGCTTTATCTACTAATTTGCTGGATGCAGAGTTCAAGTGAAGGTCAAGCAAATCATAGAGAAATCAGACTGTATTGCAATCATCTCTGATGGGTGGTCGAATGTTGGTGGGCAAGGAATAAGAGCACAGGCACACCGGTCTCTACATTGCAGATGAGCTGAAGGCAGTCAATGACCTTGGAACACAGACGGTATTTGCACTGGTGGCAGACAATGCTGTGAACATGAAGGCTGCTTGGTCTAAAGTGGAGGAGTCCTACCCTCACATCACACCCATTGGCTGTGCTGCTCATGCATTGAATGTGCTCCTCAAGGACATCATGGCACTGAAAACAACAGATACACTCTACAAGAAAGCCAAGGAAATGGTTAGATATGTGAAGGATCATCAAGTTATAGCAGCAACAGCCATTGGTGTGGTATTGTCATCAAGTTTGACAGTCTCCTGGAGGGGAAGGAGTCTCTCCAAGAAATGGCCATATAACAGTCTGCTGATATGGACAGCCCCATCAAGAGGATCCTCCTGGATGATGTATTTTGGGAGAGAGTGGTAAGCAGCCTGAAACCTATAGCAGTAGCCATTGCACAGATTGATGGAGACAATGCCATCCTGTCTGATGTTCAGACTCTGCTTGCAGATGTAAGAAGAAAGCCGTACTGCCCTGCCCACTTCACTGATGCGCCAAGCAGAGGAAATGTAGTTCTACATAATGCATGAAGACTTCTGCCTGAAGCCCATACACACCGCAGCGTACATGTTGGATCCCAAATATGCTGGCAAGAGCATTCTGTCTTGTGCAGAGATCAACATGGCCTATGGTGTCATCACTACCATGTCTCGCCACCTTGGCCTGGATGAGGGCAAGGTTCTTCGCAGTCTGGTGAAGTACACTTCCAAGCAAGGGCTTTGGGATGGAGATGCAATATGGCAGTCGTGCCAACATATCTCATCAGCCACCTGGTGGAATGGACTTTGTGGATCTGAGGCTCTTTCCCCTGTTGCCTCCATCATCCTCCAAATCCCACCAACATCGGCGACCTCAGAGCGCAACTGGTCCTTGTTTGGGAACACACATCAAAACAGGCTGACCAATACAAGGGTTGAAAAATTGGTGGCCATCCGGGCTAATTTGAGGCTTTTTGAGCCTGACAATGAACCATCCTCAACAAGGTTGGACAGTGACCGTGAAGATGAGGCCTCAGTCTGATGTTCAAGAGGTGGACATTGAGGAGGTCCAGGGAGAAGACATGGAAGCCTGAGAGGAAGACAACCTAAGCTTTAGGTTTGTAGATTATCATTTTACAGATGTATGTTGAAAACGTTTTTGGGAGATGCGATGGATCATTCAATATTCCCTTTTGTTGTTCAGTGAAATCATCCCATGTGAAGAGTCAATTCGTAATTAATGATTTATTTATTTTTTCTATTGGAAGGATTTAGTCATTTGCAATTATGTCTACTTATGTTTCTGTGTCCATAATATATGGTAAATATATCATCTAAAAAACATCTAAAAATGGTATTAAAATTAATGCGCATATATTCCCGTTAATTCCCACGGAAAGTTTCCACCTCTGAATATTCCCCAAAATGTGCAACCCTAACTGGGACTAAGGCTAGGACAATAATCGTATGGTCACGTTAAAAAAGATTAATTCCAACAACTATGGACAATAACAGAAATGTAAAATAAGAATCGTCATGAGTGTCAAAGTAGTTTTAGGAGTGGGATATTCAACTTTATTTTCAAGTAGTTATAGTTCACCCAATTGGTAGCGACCAAAGTCAATTTGATTATTAAACGCAGGCATGAGATATAAGCCTTCTGACCCTGGGTCTGTAACAAATGGTTTTGATTATACAACAATTGTATTCCTTAACATTCCAAATTATTGACATCACTGCATTTCCATCCAGTCAGTGAGATTTTTAAACAATGTAGAAATATTGTATAGGAGGCCATTGATTTGAGGTGGCAAAGCAACATGTATTGATGTGTGTCCACAATCCATATGTTTAACCGATGTTAGGGGAGACGAAGGGACACCAACTAGTGCTGTGCAAATATCCATCGAGGATGGGATGTAATATTTAAATTGATTCAGACCGTGCGATCAAATAGTATTTGAGCCTCCCTGGAGTGCCAGATGGGCGGAGTTTGCACTTTAAGGACAATATCTGCTGCCCCATTGGGATTCTTCTCCACCACTACAGATCTCACACTCACCCAAACTAGACCACTCACTAAGGTGGGAAGATAGAGTTACTTTGATTAAGGAGGGAACTGGTAGATTGGTGAAGGGGCAGCTCTTGGTGAAGGGGCAGCTCTTGGCAGGGGATGAAGTGAAAAGGCAAGTGTCAGAAAAGCATGCAATGAAATGCTGGGCTGATGGTGGTATCCCAACTGGCACCCTTTTCCCAATAAAGTGCACTACATAGGGAGCCATTTGGGACGTAGGTGATTTTCCCCTTCTGACTGGGGGTGGCCTTTATTCACACAACGGTAAAAGGTCTGATTGATCCGATTCACTATTATTGGAAACAGAAATATACGTGTCATGCTGATGACAGAGTCAGGATTTGGCGTAAGCAGCATCAGTCCATGGCCCCATCCTGCCTGGTTTCAACGGTACAGGCTGGTGGTTTAATGCTGCAGGGAATGTTTTCCTGGCACACATTAGGTCCCTTGATACTAATTGGGCAACGTTTTCATGACCCGAAGAATTACGGCCGTTCTGGAGGCAAAGGGGAGGGGGGGGGGTCTGACCCAGTACTTGATGGGTGTACCTAATAAACGGTGTGTATAAGTGGTGCTGTATCGAATCTCCGTTCAAAATTGTGGGGAGAGCAGAGGCAGTCAACAACTGAGGTCTCAAATGTAAACAAAACAATCTCTCGTTACCGTCCCATAGTGGCAGTCAGATAGTGAAGTGGCGCTAAGGGACTGTAGGAGTACGATCAATGTTGTTTTGCCAGAGGTGATGTGATGTTGTATGTTTACTTGAGGAAAATTACTATGGGATTGGGACGCTCCATTGTCACTGTAGAGAATACTTGACACCTACACAAGGAAAATGACTATGGGAAGATCCACTGTCACTGACGCACGCACACACAGGAATACTTGACACCCAACTGTCTGGGCGACAGACCGAAAACATTCTGCATGAGAATTACATTTCACTGAATATGCAGCATTCCTCCAAGGTAACTAGTGGTTAAAAGAAAGCATTAGTTGACAGAGATAGTGCTCATCGGTCACCATTGTCAAGGAGATTTTATTGAATCGCTTTGGGAATGTCTTCCACCCTGGGTCACTGTGTGGAAATTGAACAAAAATGTCCCATGAATTTCTATTTGAAGAAGAGGAGAAAGAAACTAAATGGGACGTAAATTCTTCTTAGAGCTTAATATATTTGTACTGAACAAAAATAGCTGAAATAAAAGATTCCAGAAATGTTCCATATGTACAAAAAGCTCATTTCTCCGATTTTGTGCACAAATTTGTTTACATCCCTGTTAGTAAGCATTATTCATTTGCGAAGATGATCCAGCCACCTGACAGGTGTGGCATATCAAGAAGTTTAAACAGCATTATCATTACACAAGGTGCACCTTGTGCTGGGGACAATAAAAGGCCACTAAAATGTGCAGTTATGACAAACACAATGCCACAGATGTCTGAAGTTGAGGGAGCATGCAATTGGCATGCTGACGTCAGGAATTTCAACCAGAACTGTTGCCAGAGAAATGTATGTTAATTTCTCTATCATAAGCCACATCATTTTAGAGAATTTGACAGTACGTCCAACCGGCCTCACAACCACGTGTACCCACGCCAGCCCAGGACCTCCACAACCGGCTTCTTCACCTGCGGGATCGTCTGAGACCAGCCACCCGAACAGCTGAAGAAACTGTGGGTTTGAACAACTAAAGAATTTCTGCACAAACTGTTAGAAACCATCTCAGGGAAGCGCATGTGAATGCTCGTCATCCTCACCAGGTTCTTGACCTGACTGCAGTGGGCAAATGCTCACCTTCCATGGCCACTTCATAGATTAATACAGGTTTCAACAGATGGCAGACAGCATATATGGCTGTGTGTGGGCGAGCGGTTTACTGATGTCAATGATGTGAACAGAGTGCCCCATGGTGGCGCTGGGGTTCTGGTATGGGCAGGCATAAGCTACAGACTAACACAATTTCAATTTATTGATGGCAATTTGAATGCACAGAGATACCACGACAAGATGCCCATTGTCGTGCCATTCATCCGCCACCATCACCTCATGTTTCAGCATGATAATGTACAGCCACATGTTGCAAGGATCTGTACACAATTCCTGGAAGCCTACATTGTCCCATGTCTTTCATGGCCTGCATAATTAGACATGTCACCCATTGAGCATGTTTGGGATGCTCTGGATCAACGTATTTGACAGCGTGTTTCCAGTTCCCGCCAATATCCAGCAACTTCGCACGGCCATTGAAGAGGAGAGGGACCACATTCCACAATCAACAGCCTGATCAGCGCTATGCGAAGGAGATGTGTCGCCTGCATGAGGCAAATGGGGGTCACACCAGATACTGACTGGTTATCTGTGGCCAACAGTCATGTGAAATCTATAGATTAGCATTTCACTGTAAGGGCTACACCTGTTGTATTCGGTGCATATGACAAATAACATTTGATTAGGGCCTAATGAATTTCTTTCAATTGACTGATTTCCTTATACCAGTGGTCACCAACCTTTTGAGTCAAGATCACTTTCGCAGTCAAGCAGAGATCTTCCGCTCAGATTTATTTAAACATGACTTGTAACAATCTAATAAAAACAGTTTTGTAGGAATGATGTTTGGGCAGTAAGCCTAATACATTATCACAGCATATTGGTTATATGCCTGGTAATATTGTTCTTCTCAGACCATATCAGCTTTCAAAACTCAAGCTTTGATAACAAACTAGATCAGTTGGTGTATCACTTGCGAGGCACTGCGGACCGGACCATAAATTGAAATAATTAGCTTTTTTTTTACTGGACTGATGGTACCTGCATCTAATGGCCATGGTGCTTTCAAGACAACTGGGAACTCAAAAAAAATTATAATCAAAATCATGAAGTCTGATCGTCAGGTCGGAAAGTCAGAGCTCTAGAAAGATGCCAGAGTTTCCGACTTGGAATTCCAAGTTCAAAATATTTTTCCCAGTCGGATCTCGTTTCGAGTTCCCAGTTGACCTCCCAACTTCAGTGTGTTCAAGACGCCAATTTCCAAGTTGTTTTGAACACAGCATTTGTCTCAGCAGAGAGAGGAAGAGACTAACCAGAGACAGGACAGTCTCCCACCGAATGGCTAAACTCGAGTCACACCGCATCTGCCTCAGTCATGCACAAATTCATGTTATTCCTATGACCAGAGAAAGCTAAATATTCCTCTATATTAAAGTGGCCATGACAAGCTGCTAATAATAATAACAATGCAAGGCTATCAATACACTTGGCTACTCATTCGTTGCAGCAGTGCGTGTGGAAGTACCGAGAAAAAAAAAAGTTTTGTAATCGCGTTGAATAAAAAAAAAACAGTGTTGACTGTGCTAAATAAAAACTTAATCATGAACTCGCCCATAAAAATAGCAGCTCTTCGCTGTGTTCTTTGACCGTCTCTGAGGTCAGGGGTTTGTATCAAACTTTGCTGTGGCCGGAGAAGCTCTGTCGGCACGGTGGTTGAGCTAGCCGATTGGCTAGCCAGTAGGCGCACTTGATTTCGTCTAAGATCTCCCGGTCCTCCTGGGTAGGCGGAGTTTGTCTTTTCAAACAGAAATGGTTCAGAATGGAAACACTAAGGCAAGTGCACCTACCGCCAACACTGCAATGCAAACAAACATAAAGGAGTGCAAACATTTATCATTGGCTCTTCTACAGAAATGTTTGTCAATCAACTAGGAATGCCTTGAAGATCAACCAATCGATCGCCATCGACCAGCTGGCGACCACTGCCTTATATGAAGTGTAACCCAGTAAAATCTTTGAAATTGCTGCATGTTGCGTTTATAATTTTGTTCAGTGTAAATATGTTACTGAAAGCTGTCATGTGTCCTACATTATCCTCATATTGGCTAACTTAATAGCAGTGGTAATTGACAGGGAAGTGAAAATCACCTGTGATAGTAAGTCTGAACGCTCAGCTTATTCTAGTACAGACAGAGACGTTGTGGTGGGCTGACTGTCTTTACCTTTTAAAACGAGAGGAAACGATACATTTGCATGTCCACTACTCGTGAAGAAAGGTATCTCAAATGACTAAGTGTGTGCTCATTGTTTCCTCTGAAAATAAAATGAGCAGTGGGTTTGGGGGGTTGGGTCTGTGCATGCAAGTGTGTGCATGCAAGTGTGCGCTTGTGTATTTGTTTGTGTCCATGTGCATGCAATTTCATCTTGTGTTTAGGTCTAAAAGTAATGTCGGTCTGCTCATACAGGTCTAGTGAAGCCCCAGTGCACTACTTTTGTAAAATAATATATATATATATCTAATAAATACTCTAAAGTACACACACTAAAGCATAGCCGAGGGAAGTACGGGTGCTGAGAGTGCTGCAGCACTCCCTGAATATCTATATATTATTTTTACATTTCAGGGGGTGCTCTAGCACCCACAGCACCCATACTTCCCGCAGCTATGCTTTTAGTGTGTGTACTTTACTGTATTTATACTTGGGATATCCCTTTTCAACGGGAAAAGTTTCAAAATTACTTTAATTAAAGCTTGAATGACTTGACTTTAGTCCCATCTGATGCCTGACAGAGCAGCATGGACACAGCAACAGCAAGTCAGTATTTCCCACAGTAGTCAGCCAGTCACACACAAACAGCAAGTCAGTATTTCCCACAGTAGTCAGCCAGTCACACACAAACAGCAAGTCAGTATTTCCCACGGGTCACACACAGCACAATTTCCCACACTCAAGTAGCCTGTCTGTCACTTTAGGCAAAGTGCTGCTGTGGCTTCAAGAGCTGTGGGGCCAGATCTGGGAAGTTCTCTAAATGGCCAAGCAGAAGCAGTGCATAATGCCAACTCATAATTTCCTTCGGGACCTTCGCCTTGAGCTCAATTGTATTTAGAGGGACAGCTGGAATTACTATGAGGCTCATAGCTGAGTAGTGGGATCTTTCAAAATATAAATACATATTTAAAGTAAATTATATGAGGTATTATCAGATAGGCCCTAATCATATTGCTTTGATCTTTGGACATTATGCCCAAATAAATGTAATTTCTCTGGAGAAAAAAAAACATGGATATACTGGAATAATAGTGTTTCTGTACTTAAAAGCTTCCAACATTTTGCAAAAATAGGCTACATTACACGTTATCCGTTGAATAATGATTCCACCCAAATAGATTGTATCATGTTATGATGGGCATGGGCCAGATTGTCACTAACCGTCACGTAGCCTATGAGAAGCGAATTAGGCCGGTGACATAATGGATTCCGAACGTTCGAATGACAACTGATTGATTAAGTGACAATTACGCACGTGCAATGACCGGCTATACATATTGATTGCAACAATCGCACTGACTGAACGTTATCAGTCTTCGTTTGAGTGTGAAGACCCAAAGACAAGTGGCATAGGTAGCATACCGCAGCAGGAACATGCAGCTTGACTGTAAGCCTATCATTCATCAATTTAAATAACCAGAAGAAAAACAACACGTTTCATTACATAGCGTAACATTGACAAATATCAATGCAGTCGTGTCGATACGGAGGACAACGTGTCCGGCGCGGGTAGTAGCGTAGCACTAGCAGCATGCCCTGATTTTCTTGCCTACCATTTTCTACAGTGCACAGACCATCACTTGTGTGCTGCCTGCTAGCTCTAATTATGCGTTATTTTCAGCCATTCTCTCGAACGTGGTGTCAACTGATACATACACACAAACACTTAGCACTGCCATCCCTCCAAAACATTATGTAGGGTAAAAAAGCGCTTCTCACCTTGCAATTTTCTCCCCATTTCTCGCTCGAGCGAAGGAGCCGCTCCAGCATTCGTTGACGTCACACGCCCCACTCTGCAGCATAAATACAGTAGGCTTGCAATAGAACGAGAGGGCGCACTGGGAGAGCGAACGAGAGAAAATACGACTGTTCGAGCTCGAATAGAGATTTCTGCCCACCGAAATCTAGAAGATGAAAGACATCCCTCTACCTGTGTGATTCCCAAGGAGCCTTCATTCCTGTGAACACAGGACATTAAAACACGATCATTCCCGGGAGAACTAGGATTTGAGATGAATGCATGCATATAGAGAAAAATACTACAAACAAATACTTTTTTTTAGAACATCCTTTTTTTTAAAGCATGTCAAAGTAGGCCCAGTCACTGCAACTGCATGTACTAGTAATAATGATCCCCTGTCATGTCATCTATAATGGGCTCCTCACTGTCATCTATAATGGGCTCCTCACTATTTCAACCAATCAAATTTGATTTGATCAACAAACCAATCAGTAATAAATGTATCAATGAGATTCTCTCTCTTTTTTTTAAGCGCCTGTATAAACGGGTAGACAACAGCCACAAAGTCACAAGCTAATGCACTATAAAAATCAGCAGCTAGTGCAAGAGGACTAGGAGTCCTTGAGTATGGAAGTGAGGTCTCTGTCTGTCTGTCTGTCTGTCTGTCTGTCTGTCGAGGAGTCATGCTCATAGGGAACACAGGGCCATGTGTACATCCTGGTATTTTTTGTGTGTGAATGTTAAGTTGTTGTGTCTCTGTAATGCTAATTTTATGAAGTTGGCTTTAGCTCGCCCAGATTGGGAAGCTATCTCCCAACTAGCTACAAGAAGCCATTTCAGGCTATTCATTTTCACCTTTATTTAACCAGGTAGGCCAGTTGAGAACAAGTTGGAGAGAAGCTGGAGAGCTTCAAGTTCCTCTGAGCACATGTCACGAACAAACTGAAATGGTCCACCCACACAGACAGTGTGGTGAAGAAGGTGCCCTCAAGGACACCTACAACACCCGATGTCACAGGCAGGCCAAAAAGATCATCAAGGACAACAACCACCTGTGCCACTGCCTGTTCACCCCACTATTATCCAAGAAGGCGAGGTCAGTACAGGTGCATCAAAGCTGGGACAGAGAGACAGCTTCTATCTCAAGGCCATCAATGTTAAATAGCCATCACTAGCACATACAGTTGAAGTCAGAAGTTTACATACACTTAGGTTTGAGTCATTAAACACGTTTTTCAACCACTCCACAAATTTCTTGTTAACAGACTATAGTTTTGGCAAGTCGGTTAGTGCATCTACTTTGTGCATGACAAGTAATTTTTCCAACAATTGTTGACAGATTATTTCACTGTATCACAATTCCAGTGGGTCAGAAGTTTACATACACTAAGTTGACTGTGCCTTTAAACAGCTTGTAAAATTCCAGTAAATGTCATGGCTTTAGAAGCTAATGATTTAATTTTAGTCAATTGGAGGTGTACCTGTGGATGTATTTCAAGGCCTACCTTCAAACTCAGTGCCTCTTTGCTTGACATCATGGGAAAATCAAAAGAAATCAGCCAAGTCCTCAGAAAAAAATAATTGTAGACCGCCACAAGTCTGGTTCATCCTTGTGAGCAATTTACAAACGCCTGAAGGTACCACGTTCATCTGTACAAACAATAGTATGCAGGTATAAACACCATCGGACCATGCAGCCGCCATACCGCTCAGGAAGGAGATGCGTTTTGTCTCCTAGAGATGAACGTACATTGGTGCGAAAGTACAAATCAATCCCAGAACAACAGCAAAGGACTTTGTGAAGATGCTAGAGGAAATAGGTACAAAAGTATCTATATCCACAGTAAAACGAGTCCTAGATCGACATAACCTGAAAGGCCACTCAGCAAGGAAGAAGCCACTGCTCCAAAACTGTCAAAAAAAAGCCAACTACGGTTTGCAACTGCACATGGGGACAAAGATTGTACTTTTTGGAGAAATGTCCTCTGGTCTGGTGAAACAAAAATAGAACTGTTTGGCCATAATGACCATCCAAGGAACCAACCAGCCGAAGAACACCATCCCAACCGTGAAGCACAGGGGTGGCAGCATCATGTTGTAGGGGTGCTTTGCTGCAGGAGGGACTGGTGCACTTCACAAAATAGATGGCTTCAAGAGGGAGGAAAATTATGTGGATATATTGAAGCAACATCAAGACACCAGTCAGGAATTTAAAGCTTGGTCGCAAATGTGTCTTCCAAATGGACAATGACCCCATGCATACTTCCAAAGTTGTGGCAAAATGGCTTAAGGACAACAAAGTCAAGGTATTGGAAAAATCCATCACAAAGCCCTGACCTCAATCCCATAGAAAATTTGTGGGCAGAACTGAAAAAGCGTGTGCGAGCAAGGAGGCCTACAAACCTGACTCAGTTACACCAGCTCTGTCAGGAGGAAGGGGACAAAATTCATCCAACTTATTGTGGGAAGCTTGTGGAAGGCTACCTGATACGTTTGACCCAAGTTAAACAATTTAAAGGCAATGCTACCAAATACTAATTGAGCGCATGTAAACTTCTGACCCACTGGGAATGTGATGAAAGAAATAAAAGCTGAAATAAATCATTCTCTACTATTATTCTGACATTTCACATTCTTAAAATTGTGGTGATCCTAACTGACCTAAGACAAGGCATTTTTATTAGGATTAAATATCAGGAATTGTGAAACATTTAAACTCAGTTTATTTGGCTAAGTGGATGTAAACTTCCAACTTCAACTGTATATATATGACTTATTTCCTGGCCACTTTAATAATGTTGACATATTTTGCATTACTCATCTCATGTATATACTGTATTATATCTTAGTCTATGCCGCTCTGACATTGTTCATCCACATATTTATATATTCTTAATTCCATTCCTTATCTTAGATTTGTGTGTATTGGGTATATGTTGTGAAATTGCTAGATATTACTTAGATATTAATGCACTGTCGGAGCTAGAAACACAAGCGTTTCGCTACACTCGCAATAACATCTGCTAAACACGTGTACGTGACCAATAAAATGTGATTTACAGGCAGCTCAAGTGTTATGCTTAGAAATGCAGAATAAAATTAAGATACATTTTTTTACATAAAATTAAGCATAATGATGATGGGGGCGTTTGTTGTGCATGCTGCCTGTCTGTCACTTTGTGCAAGTGGACCATTAGCAAATTGCTACATGGTTAGGGAGGGTGACAGACAGGAATCTTTCAAAGAAAAGGGCAATGCACAAGTTAACTATTTAAATTTAACTTACTACATTTAAAAAAAAAAAATTATTACTAGCCCAACCCAATTGTCTATCAAGAAATTCTCAAAGATTGTTCCTCTGCTACCCTTGTCATTTCTCATCATTACAATCATTTTCCTTTAGATATCGAAAGAAAGCCCTAATGCTGGGTGGCATTCATTAGTGTACGCTAGGAAAACGTAAACAAGCATTACTCAGTCCCTTCCTGTTTGTCTGTTTCATTCAATGTGGTGTCTAGTGAATGCAACCCTGGTGTTTATTGTTCCCAATACGGATGCAGCCAGGACACAGTGTGCAATCAACGTGCAATACAATGCATGGATGATACTGCAGGTGCTGCCTGCCAGTGTGCGGTCTGATGGTTTGATCAGGGGGGGCTAAAGCACCACCTTGTGGCCAAATGACAAGACTGCACTCCATGGTTCACCACATCAAAGGGAAACGCCACCACTTTTCAACCTCATTTTCATTGTTTCCAGCACAATGTTTCTATGTTTTGTAGAAAGAAAAAAAAAATAGTTAAAATAGTTGGCTACCTGATGACATCTTCAACAGTTAACATTTCAAAAACGGATTCTCAAATAGAGGTTTGTGGTGACTTTGGGAGCAAGAAATGTATTTGTAATTTTTATTTCACCTTTATTTAACCAGGTAGGCAAGTTGAGAACAAGTTCTCATTTACAATTGCGACCTGGCCAAGATAAAGCAAAGCAGTTTGACACATATAACAACACAGAGTTGCACATGGAGTAAAACAAACATACAATCAATAATACAGTAGAAAAATAAGTCAATATACAATTTGAGCAAATGAGGTGAGATAAGGGAGGTAAAGGCAATGGTGGCAAAGTAAATACAATTTAGCAAGTAAAACACTGGAATGGTTGATTTGACAGTAGATGAGTGTGCAAAGTAGAAATACTGGGGTGCAAAGGAGCAAAATAAATAAATAAATACAGTAGGGGAAGAGGTAGTTGTTTGGGCTATTTACAGATGGGCTATGTACAGGTGCAGTGATATGTGAGGTGCTCTGACAGCTGGTGCTTAAAGCTAGTGAGGGAGATAAGTGTTTCCAGTTTCAGAGATTTTTGTAGTTTGTTCCAGTCATGGGCAGCAGAGAACTGGAAGGAAAGACGACCAAAGGAGGAATTGGCTTTGGGGGTGACAAGTGAGATATACCTGCTGGAACGCGTGCTACGGGTGGGTGCAGCTATGGTGACCAGTGAGCAGAGATAAGGCGGGACTTTACCTAGCAGGGTCTTGTAGATGACCTGGAGCCAGTGGGTTGGGCGAAGAGTACGAAGCGAGGGCCAGCCAACGAGAGCGTACAGGTCGCAGTGGTGGGTAGTATATGGGGCTTAGGTGACAAAACGGATGGCACTGAGATAGACTGCATCCAATTAGTAGGGTGTTGGAGGCTATTTTGTAAATGACATCGCCAAAGTCTAGAATCGGTAAGATGGTACCCTCCCTTGGGCTAGAAACTGGTTGCAGGATTTGAAAATCACTCTTTTTTTTACATTTAATCCTACCTTGTGATGTCAAAGAGAAGCTTTTTGTTCACCTTTCTTCATCTTTAACAGATAGAAACACACATGTAGACATTGGTTTGGTGCTGGAGATGATGAATAGGAGGTTGACAGTCAAGACTGTCTGGAGCTCTTCAGAGATGGGTCGTTCGTACTCAGGAATGAAATGGACGCGAGTGGGCTGAAACGGGGAGGGACTATCTGAACTTGTCCAATAAGAAACCCTTGTTTTTGTTTTCCGTTGCAAAACGTTTTGCCACACTGTGCATTGGCTGCTGGGTAATATTATCATGCACACTCAAATACAGAAATTTCCTTTAGGGTATACTAACGGTATCAAATCAAATCGAATCAAATGTATATAGCCCTTTGTATATCAGCTGATATCTCAAAGTGCTGTACAGAAACCCAGCCTAAAACCCCAAACAGCAAGCAATGCAGGTGTAGAAGCACGGTGGCTAGGAAAAACTCCATAGAAAGGCCAAAACCTAGGAAGAAACCTAGAGAGGAACCAGGCTATGTGGGGTGGCCAATCCTCTTCTGGCTGTGCCAGGTGGAGATTATAACAGAACATGGCCAAGATGTTCAAATGTTCATAAATGACCAGCATGGTCGAATAATAGTAAGGCAGAACAGTTGAAACTGGAGCAGCAGCATGGCCAGGTGGACTGGGGACAGCAAGGAGTCATCATGTCAGGTAGTCCTGGGACATGGTCCTAGGGCTCAGGTCAGTTGAAACTGGAGCAGCAGCATGGCCAGGTGGACTGGGGACAGCAAGGAGTCATCATGTCAGGTAGTCCTGGGGCATGGTCCTAGGGCTCAGGTCCTCCGAGTGAGAGAAAGAAAGAGAGAAGGAGAGAATTAGAGAACGCACACTTAGATTCACACAGGACACCGAATAGGACAGGAGAAGTACTCCAGATATCCGTATAGTGTATGTCCCAATACAAATCAACCACTATAGTTCTCAAGGATGTCCTATGCATTATGAATGGAATAGGGTGCCATTTGGGATGCAGCCAAGGGGAGAATCCTGGCGTTGTTCAAGTGGCAGTTAGCCAGAAGATTCTGACACTACCGTTACGCTTGTTTACACTGAGCTGCACTGGGGTCGGAACGCCATCAAGGTTAGATTAAAACACTGTGGAGCCGGAACGAAATCAATGCAGGGATGGGATATGACACTGTACTCCAAATTGTACTTTTATCCAAACTGATACAGTGAGAAGATTGAAATGCTGAGTTTTTCCAGAAAAATTGCACTTTTTGTCCTCATGCTAGCAAGAGAAGCCACCGCAGCCATTTTGGAATGGCAGTGTCAGCCAATCGGCTCTTTTGTTGTTCAATGCAACAACACATCCTTGTCAGTGTTAGAATAAAACCTTAATTGCTTGGATTAAATTAAGATGAAACTGTACCAAAGTTCCAAGACAATGATGTCAACAAAGTACTGTGACAGATTTAGATCAGACACTTCTCCCATCCGTTCCTTTCATTCAGTTTTCTTATGAGAAGTGACGGCCCCATTGGCTGCTGGGTAATAGTAGGGCTGTGAACCTTTGTTGTCTCTTGATTGGCTGATTGAGACATGCTGCGCTTTGGTCTGCCTTCATCATCGTGCAAACAGCCGCAGCTGTTGTAGATATTATTAGTATCTGTTTGCATAGCAACCATTGTAATAAATAATATATGCCATAACACATGCTTTGACATTTCAGCACAATTGAAGTCGCTTTTTTTCTCTTCCCAAGAGTGCATTTTAATGCTGGTTGGCCGTGAGGACGGAGGAATAAGAAAAGAATAGAATGGAGGAAGGAAAAATGTCAAGAATGAGATTTGGAGACAACCTCTCTCGTCTAGCCTTTTCTTTGTACCTCGGCAAGAAAATGCATGTGATTCAAAAGACCTTGAATGACTGAGGACGTTGAATGATGCCAGTACATGTCACAGACAATACAGTACAGACAGTACAGATACACACAGATCCAGAAACGGGCACGGAACATTTCAGAGACCGTGCCTGCGCCCCAAAATGGCACCCTATTCCCTACATAGTGTACTGCTTTTGGTCCACGGCCCATGAGGAATAGGAAAAGATATCATCCGAGACGGAACTAGCATTCAACATGATACTATTGCTCCCAAATGCGGTGATTATCTCAGCGAAGAATCTCTTTCTGATCATATTGGGCTGTGTGACTGTGTCAATTCCCACATGAAGTCAATGGACTTGTGTTAAAGAAAATGTACTTAAGCATAAAATGTTCAATGTAATTGCTGAAGTACACTTAAGTATCATAAATCATTTCAAATTCCTTGTATTAAGCAAACCAGATGGCGTTTATTTACGGATAGCCATGGGCACATTCCAACACTCAGACATCATTTACAAATGAAGCATGTGTGTTTAGTGAGTCCGCCAGATAAGAGGCAGTAGGGATGACCAGGGATGTTCTCTGGATAAGTGCATGAATAGGACCATTTTCCTGTCCTGCTAAGCATCCAAAATGGAACTAGTACTTTTGTGTGTTAGGGAAAATGTATTGAGTAAAAAATACATGAAGGAATGTAGTGAAGTAAAAGTAGTAAAAAATGTAAACAGTAAGTAAAGTAGAGATACCCCCCAAAAAACGACTTAAGTAGTACTTTAACGTATTTTTATTTAAGTACTTTACACCACTGGATTTTATCTTGAAGGAAAACTCCACTCAAAAAAAAATATTTTGTTATTTGTTTCATTAGTCCCAAAATATTATATTCAACTGATGCAAAACGTTTTTAAGATATGTAACTTTCAAAATACAGAAATGATCCCCATATTATGTGTCATATGATGCTACGTTTTTCATCAGTTGAATATAATATTTTGGGACTATGTCAACAATGGAATAATGAAACAAATACCAAAAGATAGTTTTTGGGTGGAATTGCCTTTTAGGATGGTGGAATACTGTACAGAACCTGCAGGTGCTGTTTCTCGACAGCAGAGGGCAGCAGTAGTGTACAAATAATAACAGTGTCAATCCATACTACTGTAAGAACTACTCATGATGTGACAGTACCTCATAAATCAGGTTAAACTAAGAACAGCTCCATTTTCAAAATGATTCGGTACTGCTGCTCACTCTTAAAGTGAATAGGAAATATTGGACAATGGACAGGTTATGATATACAGAGGGTTAGTTCCAAATGGCACCCTATTCAGAGCACTACTTTTCACCAGAGCCCTATGTGTGTCCAGGCAGAGTTTCTCCAGATTGATGAGTGCTGGAGGTGAACGGAATATGGTATTGATGAGGGTGAAACAATGGTCGTTGTACACTGACATGGGTATAGGAAGTAAGGGCCACACGTACACACACACACACACACACACACACACACACACACACACACACACACACACACACACACACACAGAGAGAGATCAAAGTCCATTTTTTTTTGTTGATGTGACAACAGTGGTCAGGGACTTGTTGAGAGAGGTAGTTGACTTCAATAGAGTGACAACCTGTTCACAGGTATATAGGACCTAACCAATCAGAACAGGTCTCACCGAGAAAGCCAGCCAAACTTTTCAAAGTTCGACACGTTCATCAGAAAGTCAAACGAGTTTGCTTTTGTCATCATGTCACTTAGTCAATGAGAAAACGGAGGACAAAACAACAAAACAACAACAAGTCAAAGGGATCACTGGTCTGTACTCATTTATTACGTCGAGTACCAATTAAACACAATAAGTGGATTAAATGTAATACATTGCAGGTGAAGGGCTTCATAACGATAGGAGCATTCTATGCATACCAATGTAAATCAGACATGATGATACCATGTGGACCACAGTGTGTCGAGAATCTCCAACGAGATACAGTCCATGGAATTACATCTAGAATGCCTATAGATTCTAGATATCAATTTACATTTATGATCTCTATGGTGTAGTAGTCAAACAGACCAATGTTACAGTGTAGTTGCACACACTGCCGTGATGTATACAGAAGATGTGTAAAAGGACCATGGATGAGTCCTTCTGTATGAAGAATACATTCCGTTTTTTTTCCGGACACTATTGAAAGCTCCCTAATTACGACCGGTTGAAACCAGATTTCTTCGATCCCATTTACGAGAACGATACATGGGTCTGATGGCGAAATCCATGTACACAATGGCAACGATTATACAGACCTCTGCATTTTCCGCTTGAGCCATACTGTCGACGTTGCCATGGTAACAGAGTGTGTCTTATCAAGTATGGCTCTTGTTTTTTTTTTTTTTTTTTCCAGTGGAACTTATTTTGGGCCGGCTTTCAGTGGGGTAGGTATGACAACAGGCTGGTGAGTTGCATTCATTTGCATATCAATACTGCGGAACAGCCATTGTGTGTTAGTTTAACCCCTGCCTGAGGGACCTCATCAAATCACTGTCACATTACCTAGAACTTGGGCTATATATAGAGGCTTTTATGCAAATGGTGTAAAAACACTTGGAAACTATAAATGGGTGGTCGTTCAGATACAGGATGGTGATATCGACAACAACAGCAACATCTTGTTCTCCTTCAGTAAGGTTCATGGAGGGTTCTTGTTTATCACAAACCGCGTGGACGACCAGGTCTTCTTCACACAGTGTATCTCGCGTAACACTATTTGGAAGTATGGTGTAATTACACAAATCCACAAAAGGACACAGAAGCAGAGGGGAAACAGATAAAGGGAAGAGACACAGCAGGAAGGGCCAGACACGGGGATTGAACCCCTGTCTCCAGTGGGAAAGCACGTACAGTATATATGCTACAACTAGACCGCAGGCTCTGCACCAGTGTTTTCTGTGTTAATAGTAACTACTTTTATCTCCACTGACAGTCTGACAGGCTCTCTGCCTATAGCAGGCTGGGCGGCCTGTCGATATGGCGTGCATAGCATACCCACAAAGTTCAGATATTATTTGAACTTTGGTCACTTTGTAGCCCCCGCTCGTCATCTCCGTGTACTTTGCGTTTCCTCCCTTGTTGAAAATAATGAGCAGGTTTGATGTAGGGCTACTATAGCCGGTAATGAGAGGAGTGTTGCTGTTCAGGCGACATGAAAGCTCTTCAGTCTATCTGGCCTCACAAGCGGCGGCCATTACGGAGCCGGATAGAGCGGTTAAAGCCCCCATGGAGGTCTAGTTGCGGACTTTATAATGGGGGTTGGCAGAAAGTGACCAAGGCTACAGCTGGGAACCCCTTTTAAACCATACTGGAGGGATGGAGCCGTAATGCACACGTTAGGTTTTACTAGGAATTCCCAACCTGATTCAAGGGTCAGAAGGGACATCAGAACACAAGCTGTGTTGTAGGCTTAATAAAGTGGCTGTCTTGTGTACACAGGCTTTGCAGAGTGAAAGTGGGGGTCAGTCATAGGAGTATGTGTGCTTTCGCTATGTGGAGCTTATCATAAAATACAAAATGTTGATAGCTTTGACAATAACACATCCACACAAAGCCATGGCTAGAAGATGTATATTGTGGCACTCTTCAAAACGGTTTGGAAACATACATAAATGTGACAACTGCTTAAGTTAACAATCATAACGTGACAAGCTCTGTCGCTTTGATGTGCGTGCGTGCGTGCGTGCGTGCGTGCGTGCGAGCGTGCGAGCGAGCGAGTGAGTGAGTGAGTGTGTGAGTGAGTGAGAACGTCGAGTCCATAAATTCTTCAGCCATGTCGAGTAACAGGAAACGGCACATTCGTCAGCTGTCGTATCAATCTATCCGTTTCTCCTTAACATTCACGTGCAGGGGGACGCCACTGTCCTCTGTGGTAAACGAAAGAGGGGTGAATGAATGAAGAGGAGAAGGGACGGTGATGGAGGGGTCAGGGATCCCTCTCTTATCTGTCTACGGGACGAGAGGAAGGCCCCGGCGGTGACACGGTTAACGGTTAACCACCTTGTCCTGGGGACCGTGTGATCTGTTACCCCCTAGAGCAGCCCAGGAAACTGGCTCCCCTGCCCCAGGGTCCTGTACCTGGTTAATGGTTAAACCCAGCATCCTGCCACCAGCCATTTTGGATCCATAACAATAGAGGGTGCCTAGACCTGGATGGATGTACTGTGGAGGAATGGAATCCTCTCGTTGTCTGTCTCCCCTTGGCACGCAATGGTTGTTCAGTTAATGGTTAATGGGGTTACGCCTGGATCAATCGGATGGACTGTCAAGAGGGCACAAATACACAAATACACACACAGGGGGATCCTGAGGATCGACTCATCTGATTGTACACAGATCATCCAGATAGCTTGTTAACGGGAAGTGGACCCTATGCCACCTGAGAGTTGATTGACAGTCGAGATGACTGATGCTATTCGTCTTTGTGTTGACCTCGATCCTTTCCAGTTGTAATATATGTTCTCTTTCGAAAACAATTCAGTTCCATGAGTTTGGAACTTTCTTTTTCTCCGCTTTGCATGTGCGTAACTTAATAAATCCTTGGCCTCCACTCGAACACTGTGAACTAGATTGTATAGTAAAGTTATATTGTACCAATGCCATGTATTATTTAAACTAGGGGGAAGGATAATGTATACTCTTCAAACAGCCTTGTGGCTCTTCAAGTATAATTCACAGTCTGTTATTCAACAGAAACATTACTTTTTTTAACACATTCTCCTATTTAGAACTTAGAAGTTGTTTTTATACCGTTTCCCATTTTCACCTGAGTTGAACTCATAATCACCTTAGCCACAAATGTAAATACCCAACACCGAACATTCATTTGCATTGTCACATGATCCATGGGAGTGCTATTAGAGCAGCAGAAAGACAAGGGAATTAGCGGCTATAACAAGAGAACGTGTTTTGATTTTCAAACGGCCAGCGATGCTCTGAGTCATTCATATGAGACCCCATTTACAAAGGAAAAGAACAGCTAAACGTCTCTTTAGGAGCTCAAAACGCTCCAAGGGGCTCACATCCAGAGACAGTTTCCGTCAGTGATACTGACAAGGCCTGGGCTCTGGGTCAACTGAGGCTTTTGAGGGGCCCCTGTGTGGCCCCAGCATGGCGTCCATACACTCAGAACAGAGAGAGACGTCACTCTCCCCTTCCTCCCCCAGGTGAGGGTGACAATCCATCACCCGCCCAAAGGCCACAGCACTGGGGCTGCGGGGAGGGAGGAGCAGGGCTATTATGCGTCATTGAGAGGAGGAGAGGAGTGGGGGGGTTGTGACTTTGTGTGATGCTATACCGTTAACCCGGAGGGAGGTAAAACAGCAGGTACAAGCCAGGCTTGGAGGAACAGAACAGGGGATCCTCTAGCCAGCTACTACTACTCCACAACAGTCTGATAGTGTTCTCCTATGGAGTTCTCTGTGTGTGTGTGTGTGTGTGTGTGTGTGTGTGTGTGTGTGTGTGTGTGTGTGTGTGTGTGTGTGTGTGTGTGTGTGTGTGTGTGTGTGTGTGTGTGTGTGTGTGTGTGTGTGTGTGTGTGTGTGTGTGTGCGTGTGTGTGCGTGTGTGTGCGTGTGATGCTGGCTGAGGATGCATCCAAAATGGCCCACAATTCCCTATATGGTGCATTTGATACACAGCCACAGTGTTTCCATATGGAGGTGTGTTTGTGTGAAGCTAGTTGAGGAGGAAGCCACGTGTGACGTTACACTATTGCCTGGGGCTGCAATGTGGTGTTTCGACTGGACGGATTATCATGTGTGGTGTGTCGATATGACAGACAGGTGACGGGGTAGCCTACCTTTGTGACTGGGTAGCCTACCTTTGTGCCCTGAGCACGGGCAACTTTAATTACTTTTCTGTCGCTTTATCTCAACGACTGATTGGGTCCCATCAGCTCCTATCAAACTATGAGGCGATAATTTTTTTTCCCTATATCATGCACTACTTTTGACCAGGACTCATAGGGTTCTGGTCAAAAGTAGTGCACTACGTGGGGAATATGGTGCCGAGATGCAACCAATATCATTTGGCATGTTTGCCTCTGAGCAATTAGTTGACAATAATTCAGATAAACATGAAATTCAACATCATCTAAGAATGGATCATTTGGTCCTTTGTGGCTCAGCTGGTAGAGAATGGCAGCATAGTGGGTTCAATTCCCAGGACCACCCATACAGTGCATTCAGAAAGCATTCAGACGCTTTGACTTTTTCCACATTTTGTTACGTTAAACCTGATTCTAAAATGGATTCAATTGTTTCCCCCCCATTATCGATCTACCCACAATAACCCATAATGACAAAGCAAAAACAGTTTTTTAGACATTTTTGCAAATGTATAAAAATAAAAATAAATCTAAATATCACATTTATATAAGTATTCAGACCCTTTACTGAGTACTTTGTTGAAACACCTTTGGCAGCGATTACAGCCTAGAGTCTTCTTGGGTATGATGCTACAAGTTTGGCACACCTGTATTTGGGGAGTTTCTCCCATTGTTTTCTGCAGATCCTCTCAAGCTCTGTCAGGTTGGATGTGGAGTGTCGCTGCACAGCTGTTTTCAGGTCTCTCCAGAGATGTTTAATCAGGTTCAAGTCCGGGCTCTGGCTGGGCCACTCAAGAACATTCAGAGACTTGTCCCAAAGCCACACTTGCATTGTCTTGGCTGTGTGCTTAGGGTCATTGTCCTGTTGGAAGAATTACCGTTGCCCAGTCTGAGGTCATGAGCGCTCTTTCATCAAGGATCTCTCTGTACTTTGCTCCGTTAATCTTTCCCTCGATCCTGACTAGTATCCTAGTCCCTGCTGTTGAAAAACATAACCACAATCTTGTTTCTCATGGTCTGATAATACTCTAAGTGCCCTTTGGCAAACTCCAAGCGGACTGTCATGTGCCTTTTACTGAGGAGTGGCTTCCGTCTGGCCACTCTAACATAAAGGCCTGATTGGTGGAGTGCTGCAGAAATGGTTGTCCTTCTGGAAGATTCTCCCATCTCCACAGAGGAACTCTGGAGCTCTGTCACAGTGTCCATTGGGTTCTTGGTCACCTTCCTGACCAAGGCCCTTCTCTGCCGATTGCTCAGTTTGGCTGGGCGGCCAGCTCTAGGAAGAGTATTGGTGGTTCCAAACTTCTTCCATGTAAGAATGACGGAGGCCACTGTGTTCTTGGGGACCTTCAATGCTACATAATTGTTTTGGTGCCCTTCCCCAGATCTGTGCTTTGATACAATCCTGTCTCGGAACTCTACGGACAATTTCTTTGACCTCATGGCTTGGTTTTTGCTGTGATCTGCCCTGTCAACTGTGGGACCTTATAGACAGGTGTGTGCCTTTCCAAATCATGTCCAATCAATTTAATTTACCACAGGTGGACTCCAATCAAGTTGTAGAAACATCTGATCTGATGATCAATGGAAACAGGATGCAACTGAACTCAATTTTGAGTCTCATAGCATCTCATACTTATGTAAAAATGTAGTATTTTGTTGTTGAATTTTACCCCTTTTTCTCCCCAATTTCGTGGTGTCCAATTGTTTAGTAGCTACTATCTTGTCTCATCGCTACAACTCGCTACGTACGGGCTCGGGAGAGACGAAGGTTGAAAGTCATGCGTCCTCCGATACACAACCCAAACAAGCCGCACTGCTTCTTAACACAGCCCCATCCAACCCGGAAGCCAGCCGCACCAATGTGTTAGAGGAAACACCGTGCACCTGGCAACCTTGGTTAGCGCACACTGCGCCCGGCCCGCCACAGGAGTCGCTGGTGTGCGATGAGACAAGGATTTCCCTACTGGCCTAACCTGGACGACGCTAGGCCAATTGTGCGTCACCCCACGGACCTCCCAGTCGCGGCCCGGTTATGACAGAGCCTGGGCGTGAACCCAGAGTCTCTGGTGGCGCAGCTGGCGCTGCAGTACAGCGCCCTTAACCACTGCGCCACCCAGGAAGCCGTAAAAAGGTATTTCTGTTTTTTTTTTTTTTACAAATTTGCACAACTTTCTAAAAACCTGTTTTTCACATTGTCATTATGGGGTATTGTGTGTAGATTGATGAGGAACATTTTTTATTTAACCCATTTTAGAATAAGGCTGTGTAGCGTAACAAAATGTGGAAAAAGTCAATGGGTCTGAATACTTTCCGAATACACTGTACATAAAAACATGTATGCACGCATGACTGTAAGTCGCTTTGGATAAAGTGTCTGCTAAATGGCATTTATTATTGTTATACTGTCAATCCACTAAGGAGAATTACTAGGTTTACATGGTTAGTTCCCCAGCTAATGGTTATAATTCACTGCTATAGCAACACAGTATTTGACATGCACACCATATCCCCTGCTAGATGATCGATGCTGTTACTACTGTAGTAGGTACATTTTGCATACATTTCACGCGGCTCAGATGTGCGATGCTTGATTTGATGGTTAATTCAGATGCAGGAAACAGAGAGCTGCGTGGAGCCTGGTAAGCGAATGCAAATCCTCACCCTGCTCAAGCTGAAGGTTCAGTGTACTAGCAGAGCCCGCGTTCCGTTCAGCCCACTCATTTTATGCTGCTATTCTTTATGGCTCAGGCTTCTCTCTCTCTCTCTCTCTCCCTCCCTTCTGCTCTCTCTCTGTCTCTTTCAGGCTCTCTGATTCCATCCTGCCTGTGACAGAGGGGGTATCATTAACACACATGCACATGCACGCACACACACACACACACACAAAAATGCAAGCACAAATGCACACACACACACACCGAGTATTCTCCAGGCCTCTGCCATTTGCAGTGACGCTCGGTGGGTGAGCCATCGTTAGAGGAGAGCGGTGCACCGGTGCCATCGCTTGGCCACAGTACATCTCCTTCCCCAGTGTTCGTCTGAATCGCGACAGTACAGCAAGACCGCAAACAGACGGCTCGTAGTGACACAGCTGCCACAAGACATGCCTCGTTAATGCTCCTCAAATGTCACCCCCTGAAGTCATCGCTCACTGTTCACACTGATCTGCCGGCCCTGGACACACATGAGGCTTTCTTTTAGGAGAGGATTTGGTGTGATTGTGTTCATAATGCATGACTATTTGTAGATGTTTATTAAATTGGAGAACTTGAAACAGGCTGCCATGAAGCTGGATGCTTTGAGAGCCAGTTGGAAGGGGGGGAGAAATGGGTCTCTGGCCAATAAAGGGTGGCTAAATGTAGTCGCACAACTATGACATGGTTGAAGTCCAACTCCAACATTCTGATACAACGCTTCGCTGTTGTAATTCGTTTCCACTAAGAAAAATGTATTGCAAGGTGTGAACTACACACACACACACACACACGCTACTCTGCAGACACTAGGAGTGCATCGCTGAATCAGCAGAGTGGTGAAGCCGATCCATCCATCACTGGGCGTGGCAGGAACCAGTCATCACAGGGGCCCCAGCGCACTACAGCTAAACCAATCCGGGGAAAACAGGAGAGGTGTCCTGTAGAATCTATACACAATGACGGTCATCACAGACTGATCCATCACACTAGACTAGAGGAAGTTGAGCCGCTGAGAGTCGCTGAGCCTGTTGCTGTGCTGCCAGTGCCACCGGCTGGACCGGGTTAATGGTTAACCCATTGCATCCTGTCATCCATCTTGGATCTGCCGGATGCTGTCCGATACAGGCGGGGCCACTGTCAGGGGCATTGTTATGGCCAGGGGGGCTGATAAAATCCCAATGTAGGCTAAGGCAACACTGAGAGAGGGGGGAGGGGAGGTTGTTGTCGTGACAGAGTGCTCCTGTCTTGGGTTCTCGCTTTGGGGTTTTCCTTGTCATTTCTTTGTTTCTAGTCTCATTGGGTTTGGAATCAAAGATCGTAAAAAAAAACTACGTAATGACATGTCGATGACTCAGGGCTATAAGTACAACTGTAAGCATTTATTATCCAATGAGTATCAACTGTAATTGAATTTGTTTAGACATTCCTCCAAATCTATCAGTTTGACATCTTGCAAGAAGCCACAGGTATATACAGTGAGTAAACTTGCATTTAGTAATTTAGCAGATGCTCTTATCCAGAGCGACAACTACTGCAGTAGAGTACACCTAAGATATAATTGACATTGGTACAGTACATGATGGTACTGCATCCAGAGTGACAACTAGTGCAGTAAAGTACACCTGAGATATATATTTGCATTGGTAGAGTAGATGATGGTACTGGGGTCATTGGTCATTTCCAGAGTAATTCATTCACATTTCCATTTAGAGCCATGAATTTATAGATTCTCAATAAATGAATCCTACCAGAGATACTGGGAAACTGCATTGTCGCCCTGTGTTAACATGACATGTGTCCAAAATGGCACCCTGTTCCCTTTATTTATTTGATTTGTTTCATTGATTTATTTGGTCATTTTAAACACAAAACAACCGCATGGGGCTCTGGTCAAAGGTGATGCACTATATAGGGCAGGGATGGGCTCCCCTTTTTTTTTAAGGTTCTGGGTTCAATTTCCACAAAAAAACTCAGTTGGGGCCTCAATTTACGGTGGCGTGTTGGAATAGAATAATAGAACAAGGTGCAATTTCGACGTTCGGGTTGTGCATCAGCAGTTTTTCTCTTATGATGTCGGTCACTGATAATCAGTCAATTAGCCCATGTCAGCTAACACTTTTTAGGTTGCTAATTAGCTGGCCGCTAAACTATCGAAACTTGTTATCATGGTGGAATTACCGGCTGGGGGCAACCATTGATTTTGTTAGTCAGTCTAACTCCGATATCATCATTAAAAACTGCAAACATCTCACTCCACCTTATGGCAAAATGTGTAGAATTGCATGAAATTAGCTGAAAAACAGCTAATTTTCCTCTCCAACCCATTACAAAATTTGTAGAATTGCATGTTATAAAATTGCTAAATATTCTCTCAGAACCATGGCAAAAAGTGTAGAATTGCAGTTAACATGCTTTAAAATCAATGTTTTGCATGCAGACCTGCAAGCAATTGCGGGTGAGTTCCGATTTTCCGTGACCCCCCACCCCCATCAAAGTTGCACATCCCTGATGCACAGTGTACAATATAAAGCTGCACGTGCCATTTGTGACTCATCAACGGTCAAATTAGAGCAGACACTGCCTGCAAGGATCTTCAATCAATATTTTTCTCCAAGAATGCCTGTCATGGCAGATGCCCAGTACACTAACACTCCAGGGTTATTATGAGGGCCTTTGCTTTTAACAGCTGCATCAAGGACGGTGGTGAATTGTCCAGCGGTGATTGAATTGCATTGAAGTCATTTACCTCGCGCCAAGAAATGTTCACCTTTCTGTGCTGTGCACCCGTGCAACACCTTTGACTGGAGCTGTTACCAAGGAGATGTTGCGCGCGGGAATAGAACAGCAAACGAAGACTCATTGACCCTTTGGTTTGATACCCAATTTGTCAGGGGAAGAAATAAGATACATTTGTACAGTGCGTTTTCCCTCCCGTCCATCCGCTATAGTGCCTCGCCTGATCTGTCATATTAATGAAGAAATGTGGCGCCTCCGGAACAATGGGAAAGAATTAGACACTTGGAGAACATGTTTGCATAACGAGCTCCTTTGCCGTTTTCAACAGTTTCTAGTCTTAATCACCTGGCGCTCTCCAGAACACCTACACCCTTCTTCAGGATCAGATATGGGGACCACCGGACCGGGAAATGATCTAATCCGCTAAGCCTGATTGCTATTACCGCGGTGTGATTATGCAGCTTGATTACCGAGCCCACCCCAAGGACCATGGCGCGCCTGCTTCTACGCGTTCTCTAGGTGCGAATCAAATTACGCAGTGATTACTTTGTAACAGATCAATCGAGACGTGGCGACCGGTGTGGTCATACACGATATAGACGTGCGTCTGAAGAAGGATGACTGTGATTATTAATGGGTACTTGAGGTGGCCTGAACGCTGTAGACTTGAACTGTTAAATCGGACCCTGATGCGTAATATAACCAAATGCATTCATAATACGTTTCAGACGAGTGATTATTGGATTATTGCTGTAGACACAGAAATGTTTGGAGTTCAAGCATAGACAAGGGGGTTGTTTTGTGCTCTTGAGAGGTCTAGGGCAATAGCTACTTAAATAGGCGTTCCTTACCTCATTTCGGCCCGAATGTAGTGGACAGCTTGCGCAGTGGATGGAGTGCAACTTTTTTTTAATCGATTATAGGCATTTTAGTAGTGATTTAAAAAAAATGTTATTATGGAGCTGTCTGTACCTAAACCATACACTGACCTTAACCACACAGGGGTTATTATCTAACCGTAACCCTTCTAGGTTATTGCATCCTAAATCATAATGTTTGCAGATGTTGGATAAATGCCAAGAACAGAAGTGTGCTTGTGAGATCAATATGGTATGCAACACACCAAATGTACATGGAATTTTTGAGTTTCCAATAGACCTAGTACACAAGGCCACACATAGGGTTGATAACCCTAACCCTAATTCGCTACACTGGTGTCAGAAGTGGGATGGCAGCCATGGGAGAGGTGTGTACACGAGAGTGACTTGGCATAGAGAAGCGTGAGGACACGCTCTCCCAAAGGAAGGGGTAATGTAGCGAACTTAACCCAACACCTAGCAACCTCAACAACAAGGCATAACTGGCATAACGGATAAGGTGTTGGCTTGAGAGTCGCTGGATACGGGTTCGAGTCCCGGTCGAGGCTACCCCTGAATTCAGTACAACATCTAATCCTTTACTAGGTTTCACTCCCCGCGTCAGGGTTTTTCATCTAATCCTCAGCCAAAACACGAATATCGTTCAGGTTGACTTCATATCCTGATTAAATGGAAAAGACAATAGACAACTGGGCTACGTGTTTTGTCTCACTTGCCCCTTGGAAAGCATCAATCACACAGAAATTGTAGGGGATAGTCTCGACATATGAATTGAATTACTAAAACTCAATACCCATCACAGAACATTGACTTGAATGGGGATTTCCGTTCTAGTAATTCTACTTTTATGACTCTCCCTTTCTCCTGTAGTTGTCGTTTGCTCTTCATGTCAACCCTATGCATTACGGAGCTGACGGCTGGGGTCTGATTGACACAATGAGTTGTCATCGCCGTCGTGCAGGGCCTACCCCTGTGAAAACACAGGTCTCCGCGGGGGGTTCGCCAGCTTTCCCGACTGGACTACTTAATGGCCTTCATATAATTATTAACAACCACCGTGTGGCTCCAGCTCCATAAATGTCAAACTCCGAAAGTGGAGTTGATGCATTGCGGACTGGACTCTCATCTCCGTGAAATACATGGTTTGAAACAACATTACCCATGTGTCTGAGAGCAACTCGTGTTCAGGCTGTTTAGGAGGGGGTTGGTAATTACAGCTGAGATGGTTGAGGCTGCTGTCATGGGGTTCACCGGAGTCATGTTCTAGATCTGAATGCGGAAGAAGAATACCAGTTTGAGCTGCTCCGTGCGGGATTCCATCAGTGGCACAGTTCAACAGCTCTTCAGACTTCAAGTGTCTGGATAATGAATCACTGTAACTGCACAGCTATGCAATTCAGATTTCAACCACCCTCCACTGGACATGTTGGCTACTTAAACAATGTGCTATACCACTGAATATCCCCCCCGTCCCCGTCCCCCTGTCCACTATGCTTTTAGAAGTGGTGAGGATGGATTGAAGAGAACTGTTGCCATCCATAAGGGATGATGGACAGGAGTTGGTGATATACATTGAGCTCCATGTGGTAAGGGTCACATGTTTCACGCTGCCTGGTATGGTGCGTTGTGTTGTCAGAGAGACCGGGAGAGAACGCAGGCTCTTACGCACTGGTGTGGGCAAGGGGCAATGTTCTGCCAGGCAGCCACGTCACAGGCACACAGGGTGTTCTAAATTGCCTGCCTGTTTGCATGCCTATACACTACCAACGACAGATTGCCCGGAGAGAGTCCAAGCGAGTTGCCTGCAGAAGGAAGTGTGCTGAAGATCTCGATGGTCTCTCCTGTGTTATCCCGATATAACTCTCTCTGTCTCCTCTCTTGGTAATCACTACTCTCCTTCCGTGGAGGACACAACGGGCTGAGTTGCCTTGACCACAGTCAGGGAAGATCCTGCTCTACTCTCCTCTAATGTTGACAAACAGCCAGAAAGACCATGCATAGAATAGAATAGAATAGAATAGAATAGAATAAAATAACTTCATTTTTTGGAGATGTTACTGTAGGCCTTTTCGCATGCAAGTGTTGGGAATTGAACTTTCAGGACACAACGGCTTAACACTATATGATGTGACTGTGACACATTATAAGTATTGTATTCAAAGATATTGGTTATTAAAAGCTCAAGTGTAGCACAATAATGGGCAATAATAACACATGCAGAATGCTTGTTTCTGTTCAGGCAACCTTCAGGCAAGTCTAATCTAACTCATACGTGACCAATGTGATCCCTGATCGCAAGCTCAAGAGCACAATAGCCAGATAAGAGTGCAATCTGTCATTTGCATAGAAATAATATTAGAAATTGAAATATCTCTTTCCTTTTCTTTTTTTTAACCTCTGACACATTGATTCAAATGGGCTCATTTGCATTTAGTAGACATACTGTATACTGGTAAAGACCAGCACCACACACAAAGTCACAGTACCGTTGAATTAGCAGGGCGTGTTATTGGACATGTTATTTCCTTTGTGCATATTCCTTTTGATAAGTGACATGAAGGATACGAATGATGAGCGAGTCAGAGCAACAACTGTCAGTGGGTAACATTCTCTCCGACACAGACAGCATGAAAAGGAGGAGGTCAAAAGGGAAGATTGCAATGCTACTGGGTCACAAGGAGACAAAGAGAGAGAAACAAACAATCATTGATCTCTTATCTATCAGCATTGTGGGAATGAATGACAGGTTAGATGGGGGAGAGGCTAAACATAGAGACATACAGTATCTCTATGGGGCCCTTTGAGATGAACAACATACAGCAGGCCATGGACCTCCATGGAAAGAGGAAGTATGGTTAAGGTGTCTTTCTGATGAAGGTCTGTTTTAGACCGAAACATCTGCACCCGAGGTTATACCAAATAAATACCAATTATAATGGTGTCCTCCCTCAGCTAATGTGAGTGTCTCATCTCCACATTTGGTAGCTATAAACCCATGACCTTTTTCATGTCAGAGGGACCAGAATCACAACACTGAGTAATAGGGTATTCACTTTAATGTGTTGGAGCCCAAAGCCTCGTGAGTCAACATTACATAGAACTGTGATGTCTAATGTTAGGATTCCACTATCTGCTGGTGCTAGGTTGCCCCGTTAGAACGTGTATTTTTAGGAACAGCCGCAATAGTCATCCATATGACTGCATTTGGTGGAAGATACTGTGTTACTTACATAAAGGAAGTTGTCAGCATAGGTGAGGAAGGACTGAGGAATTTCTATGCATGGACAAATGACTCTTGCAATGTTTCCAGAAAACCAAACATTTTATTCATAAACATTTGTCATAAAAATAACAACATCAATATTCAATTTATCGAAAGTATTTTCGTATAAACTGTGTATATATACAAAATTCATGATATACCCAAGCAGTTAATATAACTTAATGCGAGTTAAAAACACTTTTTTTTTTTACAGTACCCTGACTGATTGGTGACATTCTCGCCAAGCCATAACCATAGTTTTGTTTTTTGCTAAAGTGAATAGCTTCCTCATCAGCAATGCCTTGTCAAGTCTTAAATCATCTCATCTGAAAAGTACATAAACTCGCAGCAATGTGTGCTACCTGATTACTCAACAGCAATGTTTTTGTGTTGTGCTGCTAGTCAATTCTGGCTTGACAGTACAATACAGAACATCGTACTGTACCAGAGCCATGTATAATGACTTACTAGTTTAACACTATAGTCCTCATCACGAACTGATTAGCAGTGGAATCAAATGAGATTTCGAGTCGCTATTATACGAACAGTTAGGTCATCTTTTACTTGTCTTAGAAATATATTTATATCAAATGACAATCTCTCCTAAAACACTATTTTGCTACCAGCCCTCCAAAAGGTAAAACATTGTGAGTATGTTTAAAAAAAGAAAGAAAGCCTTTTCCACTTTAACAATTCAATGTTAAACAGTGGTTTTTTGAAATATCTATATACATAGCTATAAAAATACAAAGTACAGTCATACAAATATATTTATTTTCCATTTATGGTATAACTTTCACGATGTAATAATTCAACCATTTAGTTTAAGTACAACACAAAGACCAATCAATAGAATACTGATAGCAAAGCAAAATCAATTCTCAAAACCTTGGCACAAATGGACTGCTTCGTGACTAAAGCCAAGAATAATGTGTTACATTCATGTCATAAAACGAAGTCTCCTGTACTTCCATTCGGCAAGTGGAGGACTAAGTTATTTGTTGGCTATATTCAATAATACCACATGAACATAAGCATGCATTTGAAGAAACACTATCTGACTGGTTGCAGTGTTAGTGGAATAAAAAAAGCCTCGAAAGCATAAAATATAAGACTTTCTAGTGGATAGAGGATATCTCAAATTAGATATAAGCGCAATACGATGCAGTTCGTTTTCTTATTGGTATATTTCTTCGTCGAGGTTTGAAGTTGGAGCTGTCCAGACGAAAGGGTGCTGAACTGCTGCAGGCATTTGTTATGATGCCTTGGTGTTTGGTTTGGCATGACCAAATTAGTTGATTGTAACAGAGAAATACAACACGTGTCTGTTGAGCTGTCAACTCGGGAAGGTTTTACAATCAAGTTATGCATGTGTTGCATAGTCAGCAGCAGCAAGTAAACTAGGGTCGAAAGAGCAGACCCTTTTCACAATTCACTTTCCGATATAGCATTATGCAATTCAAACTCGCAAAACATCCTTATTGTAAGACTCCCTATAGAGACTTTCACAGTCAAACCAATTTCACTCGACCTATATGTCACATTGCAAACGTTGATACGTCGACCTGTAATCAGCAATGAACTGTCAAGCTTTTTATCTTCGACGGAAAGATTGTAATGTTGTGTGGACAGAGCTACTCGTGTGCGTAGTGGTGTCTCTTCAAATTCCATCGGGAAGAGTAAATGGCCACGCGCTGATCACTTGTGGCTTCAGCTCCATCTTCTCTTTCTGTTTCAGGTGCACGCGACCGTGCCTTTTCCTCTCGTCGCTCCGGGCGAACCTTTTGCCGCATACGTCGCAGGAGAACGGCTTCTCTCCCGTGTGAGTCCGGGTGTGGGTGGTGAGGTGATCGCTACGGCTGAAACTGCGCAGACAGATGCGGCACTGAAAGGGTTTGTGTCCGGTGTGGATGCGGATGTGCCTGTTGAGTTCATCCGAGCGTGAGAAGCGCCGGTCGCAGTTCTCCATGGGGCAGGTGAAGGGTTTCTCTTTGGCAGGCCCGGTGGAGGCTGCGGGGCTTTTTCTAACACGCGGTGCCTTTTGCGCGCGCGGCGTGTAACTTTGGGCAAAGGAGTCTGGCAATAAGGAGGAGTAAAGAATTGAGTCTATAGTACTGGGTAAAGCTGGTGAGGTAAGCTGGCAAGACGAATCGCACTGATTAGATAATGGCGGAAGTTCCATGTTGGGAAACATAGCTGGCTTGAGGAGGTTGTTGGTTGAGAGGTCCATGGCTGGCACTGGGTAGTTGGAGTAAAGAGAACTGCAGAAACTCTGAGAGCAGGTGTCAGAATAGCACTGCTCCTGCTTGATTCCGCCTTCAACTTTGAACTCCATCGCTGAGTTAGGACACATTGGGGAAAATGAGTCCAAAAGGTCCTTTACATCCACTTGTTGGTCAGACGGGAAGTCAGTGGACATCGGGAACGTTTCTGATGATTGGAAGCCCGTTTCCAAATAGGAGTCCGATTTATTGAACGTGCCCCATTCGTAACAGCTGCTCTCGAACTCATTCTTGACCACTACTGGAAAAGACGCAGCTTCTGACTGTGGCTCGGTGGTGCTGTTCTGGTTTCGGACTTGAGCTGGGGAGCCGAAGCTCACCTGGGGAGAGGCTGAATCTTGAGCTTGGCCGCCTGATTGACCGTCGGAGTAGCTGGGACATGTCTGCCCCGGCGAGTACAGGGGCGGGGTGGCGCTGCAGGTAGATTGCCTCTGGACGCCGGCGTCGCCGAAGCTGCTGCTGTCCATGGTGCTCAGTTGAACTTCGGAGATTGGTAACGTAGAAATACCGACAATTTCTGTGATCATGTTGAGCAATGTCTCTGTGCTGCACGGCCCCCCCTGAGTCGCCTCGACATAGAAGCTGCCTGAGTAGGCGAGGGAGGAGGAGTAGCTGCCTTTGGGCCCCTCGCAGGGATTAAAGGCGAAATCTGAGTTGGAGGCCTCGGTTTTCAGGGTTACAGGTGCTCCCTCTGAAAAAGAAAGAGGGAAAGTTTGTCATTACAAATGTTGATTTTAGACTGAAAAATGCACATAAATTAAAGTCGTTATGTAATCAATAAGCATACATGCGTAACATTCACCGCTGCAAATGGGACTAATTAAATCCATGCGATGTGTTTAATAAAATACAATGTGCAACCACAAACTATGTTATTCAAACTATCAATGCATGCATATTGATTTATCACATTATGCAATGCAGCAAGAGGCTACTGCGAATTTACCATGGGTAAACTGGGTAGGTGTTCCTCTCTCTGCGTCCGAAAACATCTCCTGGGTATCTTTCCGAGCGCTATTTTCCATCCCCAGGGAAGAACCGTTACAATTCTCAAACTGAGGGTAGAAGGAATCTTTAGAGTTCATATCCATGTTATTCAGCATGATTGCGAGATTGATTTCAAGTCTGTCAATCCAGGTAAGTGTAGGTAGATTTTTTTTAAACTAAACGAAACAAATACAAATTATGTGTCCTTTCCCCTCTGATGCACGGGGCCGTCAATTATCCCCGAAATGTGCTGGTGGTCGTTTGAGGAAAAAGGTATCAATAAATATTTCGAAATGTCCTTTTTGTCCAGATGACTGCGTGTTGTATCGCTTTGTAGCTTTTCGGCTATCTGTTGCTGTGGGTAGGTTTCACACCAGTGGCTTCCCTCTCCTTATATACACTCCGGCGGGTCGATAGACCCCTCCCCCCATTCATCGGCTCCAGTGAGAGGATTCCCCGCTGCGTGTAAACTTCATGCCCATACATGGACAGAGGATGTGACGGGCTTCCCCCAAAAAAGGAGAGTTACGATTCTGACGTTGCAACAAGTCTCTTGGATCTGCGAGAGAGACTGCCATTGATTTACCATCGGGTATGTTCATGTTATGTATGAGAATAAACGCTTGATTTATCAAATCATGATAACAATATATCATGGCAGTGGCATGGCAAGTGTTCTTGCATTTAACTCGGTCGACTAGAAAACATGGTAGCTTTTAGACAGTCATTCGATGCCGTGTGGAGATGTACAATGTCTTCTGCCACCAATCAACACACCAACACACTTAATAACTTTCTCATGAAGCAAACAAATTAGGATTGGGAAGGCTTTAGACCATATGACGTTGCGGTTAGGCTACTGAGCATCAATTTCACTTCACTGTAGGATTAATAGAAGAGAAACTATACAAATCAAGTTAACTGTGATGTAGCCAAGGAAGAAGAGATACACCCCCCCCCCCCCACCCCCTTCTATTGTGGCAGCTGAAGTTACTGCACCCATCAATATTGAACTGGTTCTGAAAGTTTGACCATGGGCTTGTATAACATAAAAAGGTAACAGTTGTAGGCACCCTGTTTCCTTTGTAGTGCACTGCGTTTGACACAGGGCCCATGGGGAATAGGGTGCCCTTTGGGATGCAACCTGTAGGTTATCTAGGTAATGCACCTGCTCACATCAAAAGATGACACACCTTAAACTCAAAAGAGAGGCACTGGGTCACCTTATAACAGAGGTTATAGACCTAATCCTTGAAACATTTGAGATTTTTGTTGTACACTACATGACCAAAGGTATCTGGACACCTGCTCGTCAGCCAAAATCATGGGCATTAATATGGAGTTGGTCCCCCCCCCCCCCCCCGCCTTTGCTGCTATAACAACCTCCACTCTTCTGGGAAGGCTTTCCACTAGATGTTGGAACATTGCTGCAAGAGCATTAGTGAGGTCGGCACTGATGTTGGGCAATTAGGCCTAGCTCGCAATCAGCGTTACAATTCATCCCAAAGGTGCTTGATAGGGTTGAGGTCAGGGCTATGTGCAGGCCAGTCAAGTTCTTCCACACCGATCTTGACAAACAATTTCTTTATAGACCTCACTTTGTGCACGGGGGCATTGTCATGCTGAAACAGGAAAGGGCCTTCGCCAAACTGTTGCCACAAAATTGGAAGCACAGAATCATCTAGAGTGTCATTGTATGCTGTAGCGTTAGGAATTCCCTTCACTCGATTTAAAGGGGCCTAGCCCGAACCATGAAAAACAGCCCCAAGGCCAATATTTCTTCTCCACCAAACTTTACAGTTGACACTATGCATTGGGTCAGGTAGCGTTCTCCTGGCAACCGCCAAACCCAGATTAGTCTGTTGGACTGCCAGATGATGAAGCGTGATTCGTCACTCCAGAGAACGTGTTTCCACTGCTCCAGAGTCCAATGGCGGCGAGCTTTACACCACTCCAGCCGACGCTTGTCAATGAGCATGGTGATCTTAGGCTTGTGTGCAGCTGCTCAGCCATGGAAACCCATTTCATGAAGCTGCCGGCTAACAGTTCTTGGTCTGACGTTGCTTCAGAGGCAGTTTGGAACTTGGTAGTGAGTGGTGCAACAGACGATTTTTACGAGCTATGCGCTTCAGCACTCGGTGGTCCCATTCTGTGAGCTTGTGTGGGCTACCACTTGACGGGCGAGCCATTGTTGGTCCTAGATGTTTCCACTTCACAATAACAGCACTGACAGTTGACCGAGGCAGCTCTAGCAGGGCAGAAATTTGATGAACTGACTTGTTGGAAAGGTGGAATCCTATGATGGTGCCACGTTGAAAGTCACTGAACTCTTCAGTAAGGCCATTCTACTGCCAATGTTTGTCTATGGCGATTGCATGGCTGTGTGCTCAATTCTGTCATCAACGGGTGTGGCTGAAATAGCCGAATCCACTCATTTGAAGGGATGTCCACATACTTTTGTATCCCATACTTTGTATATATAGTGTAGCTGCTGCTACTTCAAACTCGATCAGTTCTAATGTCGCGGCCCCACTGAGCACATGTGGGCGACAGAAAGGTAGGCCTGGATGCTGTTTTCTTTTATAAATGCAACTCAGGAAAAGTCCTTGCTGGTAATTGCTTCCTACACGCTGCTGCTGCTCAGCACTGAACTGTTTTCACTCATTCACTTCCATCGTTGTCTAATAGCAAACGTGACCGCTGTGGTGGTGTTGTCACCGTGCTGAGAGCCTAAACGACAAAACACTAGGCTATCTAAAGGGTTGGCCTTTCAGGTATGCGGGGGAAATCGATAATACCCCGAAGTGTTCAGTGGTTGAACCAACCTGTCCTCACAGACGTTGACATTTCAAACAATAAAAAAGGCGTTTTATTTTCACTATCTGATGCTGGGTCCATAGAGGCGATGTAGCACATGTCCCTATGGGGAAAGTTGTTTAAATCGAGGGGACAAACTGTTATGTGCATGAGTTTTCTTTCTATGATATCAAAAAGTCGATAAACACTGAGTGTACAAAACATTAAGAACACCTTCATAATATTGAGTTTCACCTGGTCAGTCTGTCATGGAAAGAGCAGGTGTTCTTAATGTTTTGTACACTCAGTGTACACATTCATACCGGCAGCGCAAATCAGCCGTTGCGCTGTCCACGGTCCTGAAAGCACCCTTGTGTAGCCACATTTCATCTCCCTTACATGGGTGATTTCAGGAACACGCCAGTGCAGATTTGAGCACTGTCACCATATAAACGCTATGGAAGCTCATTGGATCATATTCCCTGCTTAATTCATTTCACATGTAATCTATATTATTGCACAAGTGTATTGAAACGATAGTCTAGGCTACATATTGCAATATGATGACAAGTGGTAATGGTATTGCCTACCTAAACTCGCTAAAGCCAAATACATGGGAGGGGGGGGGGGGGGGTCTCTTTGTAAAACTTATAGGTAGGCAATTTCAAATAAAACACACATGGTTTGCCATCTCAGTTGTGTTCTCTCCTAGCTCGCAAATGACACCGATTTGAAGAGTAAGAATGGATCTTCAAAATCGTTGCCGTAACTGCATATGGAGAGAGGAGCACTCCCCGTCCACTTTCTACGTTATGATAATAGCCTAATGCGCTACTGCTCGCGCCAGCCAGCGAGGCTTTGACATTCTCTGGAACAAATCGTTTTCACCTCAGTGACGTGCCTCTAGCTGCTCTAATTCTAGGGCCTCGAAATGTTACGTCTCTCGGAGATGTCTTCAAGTAAACCCATTGAAGTCTATTAAAACAGATCTGATCACACAGAGGTATCCGTCCCGAATAGCACCATATAGTGCACTACTTTTGACCAGGTCCTGGGTCGAAGCTAGTGCATTATATAGGGAATAGTGTGCCATTTAGAGCCACAGGGTTTAGAACGCTGTTAAGATAACTGCAGAGTGCGCGCTAACCTCTCCGCTCCCCGGCGAAATACCACAGGGCCAAGAAGCCTAATGGATTTGCGTAATGTCAGCACTTACCGAGATTATTGCACAGAGCCCAATTTAGTGCCTGTAAAAGTTTAATCAGACACAGGTGTTATTGTATTCTGTGTAAAAGAAGTCGTATTTCTATTATGGAATTTGGTAGGCTAGTTTTAGGATTGGATGCTCGTTCTAGATCATAGCATGGCGTTGACATCAAAGAATAATGTTCAACGAGTTGGCTAGTGCTAAAACACAAAACATGGCTGGAATGAAAGGATATCTTCCCAGGTTCAGGAGGCACACTTTGAATAATGTCCGTCCCAAATGGCACCCTATTTCCCATATAGTGCACTACCTTTGACCATGGCCTGGTCAACTCCTATGGTCATTGTTAAGTTGGCGAGACAGCACATACAGATCTGGGACCAGGCTATCTTTTTATTGAACTGGGTGTGATTTTTTAAAAACTGGGCTGTTAACCAAATGGCACCTATTTCCTTTACAGTAAAAGGTTTTTAACCAGAAGCCCTATGTAGGGAGTACGGTGCCAGTTGAGACATATCATGGATGACCTACAGTAAACATGGTGCCTATCCCATTGCTGAAAGAGCACACAAAGCTTGAGGGAAACTGCAGAGCATGCTGAAAGGCCTAGAAGACCTATATAAGGATATAGGGATAAGGGTTAAGCATGCGCTCTCTCTTTAGCCAATTGAAGGTGCCAATTAACCCTCATCAAAGCATAACATCTGTGGTCATTAGAAGCTCCCCATTGGACATATACAGTTCCTGGTAGAGAATAGAGAGAATACTTTATATACAATTCCTTATAGAGGGAAGCCTGTATACAGAGCATAGAGAATCCTCCCCTGAAACCATCCATATGGTAATGAAATGAATACACTATCATACTCTATAATGCAGGACTGTGTCCTAAAATGGCACCCTATTCTGTATTTAGTCCCCATAGGGCTTTGGTCAAAAGTAGCACACTATGGGGAACACAACCATAATCATTTATATCCAGTATCTAGGCTTGAGCTCAAGAGCTGTTTATTCACCGATACATTTGAATTTAATTACCTAGATACAACAGGTTTTTGGAGGCAATATCACAAAAAGAGAAGGAGAAATCCTATAACCCCCCACCCAGTCCATTTCTGACAAGAAAGTCCCCCACATTAAAATATGAAATACCCCCTTAGGCAACAGATGAGAGAACATCTCAGTCTAAACCTGGATGGATGTAGAATAGGGCTTCTGAAGAGAAGCAAATAAAATGGATTGGGAGTGCTAACACCAAGAAACCTCTGCCGGAAACACGACTCGCTATAAATACAAGATGCTCGCCTCGGCTGCCAAGTATTTTTTTTATTTTTTATCCCTTCCTTCTCTCTATCTCTCTCTCGTTGGGCCACGCATAGTTACATATACCATCATTCAAACACCGGGTGATGGAGAGAGCAGAGAGAAAGAGGGAGAGAGAGAAAGAGAGAGAGGAGCGGAAGCGTGGTTTTTCTTTTGAAGGAGCAGCTCTTTCTCTCTGTCTCTGTGGGAGTGATGGGTTAGGGAAGCCCGGGTAACTAGGCCCCTGTCTGTTGGTCGGTGTGGCAGGTTTCCCCTGTGTTCTTAAAATACACCCGTCCGCTCGCCCACCTCTGTCCCCGGCCGCCCCTTCCCTCTCTTCTCTCCTCTCTTTTCCTCTCCTCTCCAGCAGCGATGGGATTAGAGCCTGCACTTCTTTCTCCAATCGGGACTGCAGATGATTGGCAGTGGGCTCCAGCTCCAGCGGTTCACCCAGCCCTCCCCCTCGCCAAAACACCCCCACACATCTCACACTCATCTGGGCCCCTACCCAACCCTGCCCTCCTCTCACCACAGGATCCCTGCTCGAGTAGCACTCTGACAGGCCAACTTGCTGGTCCCACTGGCCCTGTGCCAGCTACCTGCCGTTACCTAACTACTCAGAGGCTTGGAAGTTAAAGTGGCGTAATGGAACGCAGAGTGAAATTATAACAGTGAAATGATACCCTTTGTGGTCGATGTTGAGGGTAAGGGCAATATTTAGCTTGGTTGGAAGTTACTCAGGGTGAAATAGAACCTGAAGTGCTAGGCTGCCATTGTGTTGTGAGTGACAGATGGCCTTGAACAGTGAAAATCACATGTACAGTAGGGTGATGATTATACAGTTAAAACAAAGCTGAGGAAAGCTGTATGATTTTCTCTGCAAGGTGCAACAACTACCTCCAAGGGCACAAAATGCTCTACCCAAATGTCCACGCAAAATCTAGACCCCACTTAAAAACCATCTGTACTATTCAAAATCAATAGGGACCAACATTCTGACTGCCTTCGACTGCCATTTGTGAGATATTCTACAAGCATATATTGACTGCTGAGTTTGAAGCAGGCTTGCTTATTTGATACATAGACAATATGCAACAGGGAGAATGGGTTATGATGACAGTCCACGCTCGAAATAAAGGATATCTGATAGGCCAAACAGTGATTCAATCACCTTTTTGATGCACAATCACAAGAGAGAGATAGATAGTGAGAGGGAACAGTGAATACAAACAAATAACTTGCAGCTGTTCTGAGGCAACAAGACTGAGAGAATGCAAAGGCTCGGTCGGGCTAACAAAAGTAACTATGGTTACGGCCGCTCGGCATGGCACTAGCTTTCCACAGCTTCACTCTAGATATAAAACTGTTGGGCTAAGAGCGAAGAGCAGGTAAAGACAAAAGATCCTGGGTGAGCACTATTTATAGCGGCCAGGCTTTACATAACCAGCACAGAGGGCAGTGTGGGTACTGTAGAGATACTGGATGGAGCGGCTGCTGCTGGGTGCTTCTGGTTGCTGGAATGCACTGTAGGCTTCTGAAGGGGGCAGAGGGGTAGAGGTGCTGGGCATGAGGGCGGGGAGAGGGTCACGGAGAGATGCGAGAACCAGTCCTGGGGTGAGAGAAGGAAGGGAGGGAGGAAGGGAGTGAGTGTGGTGGCATGTCAGGGGAGCTCTATTATGAAAGGTAAGAAAGTGTGGAGGGCATTTGTTGTCGGTGGTGGTGAGGACAATAGGCCTAACTAGTGAGGGGAGGGAAGACAGGGAACTGCGCAGGAAGAGGATGTTGTTTTGTTTTGCTAACGGACGGACGGACACACACACACACTCGACGCTCCGCTCTTGCGTCTATCGACATCCCATGCTCCCCTGGGAGAGGCAGTGATGTCAGAGGCGAGGCGCCACCAGAGTGTACGCCCGCCGCTTGGCGTCAACATCAGCATTTTAATAATTGTGAGACGCGCTAATGAGTGTTTGGGAGCTGGGAGTGAGGGAAAAACATTAGCCGAGCTCAGAGGGGCCAGTTTAGCCATGGGGTGTGTTGTGGAATCCACACACAGTCACACGCACAAACAAACCTAAACGTCATAGCGTGAGCTCATAGACAGAGCCAGAGGCTGCTGGCATTCTCACTTAATTTGAAAACCTGTGTCAGCGGAGAGTCAGGTGATCCCCCCCCCCCCCCCACATTATCATATCACCCCAGGACAAAGCCGCTGACAAGTCTCCCCTGTATCTATGAGAACACGCTCCATTGACTCTAATGTACGTGCCAGCATGAAACAATGATCTAGGATCTACGCACAGCCAGTGAATTGCCTAGAGATACTCTTCATTACCACCATCACATGTTACACAAATTGATCCATTAGCATAATTACCCATTTATAGGGCTAATGTACTGCACTTCTCAATTGTAAGTGTAAAGCGATAGTCGAACTGTATTCAAAAAGAGCTTTTCTCCAACTCCAGAAAAGCTTGATTCGTTGGAAGTGTTGCTATATGCAGCCGGCAGATTTTGTATGGTGCCTGACGTCGGTCAGACTCACCATATGCCTAACCAAATCAAATCAACATTTATTTACAGTGTATTTTACAAACAAATGTGTCAAAATACTCCTTATACACAAAACAAAGAAAGAGGGAGAAAAAAATGACAAAGGGCAAAAGGTGAGGGAAAACAGTCAAATCTGACCATAACTTTCACCCTAACCTCAGCCCCATTAACCTAACTCTAACCCCAAACATTTCCTTAACATCCCGACGTACAAATGTGCCGGCAGTACAATGTTCAATTCCGAATGGACCCCTTGTCCTGGACACTCCTGTAGATCTGAAAGGATTGGATAAGCAAAAGTCCACCCAACCTATCAGAGGGTAAGGTAAAGTTATTTACCATACTGCTTACATTCATGCAAGCCTTCCATGTCTACAGGAAGTCCTAAGGGGTAGGAGGCAGGGGATTAAGGGTCCATTTGGAATAAAGAAACACACTTAATCAGCTCCCTCTAGCATAACTTTCTAGTCATTGCATTCTAGATAGCTGTGCTGAAAGAGGGGTTCTTCATTTCGATCTCCAACCAGCATTACTTGAATGATGCTCTCCGTATGTCATTTGCTTTTTTTAAAGGCAAACAATGCAATAATTGAAATGTGAGACTTTGCCCAACACATTGCTTCCTTCTAACAGGGTATTGGGCAGTCACAAATTCTCCAGAGGAAGCTCACATATTGTTGGCTGTAAATCCATACAGAGAAAATGCACCAATGAATAGACCGACACCATGGGCCTGACTCATCTGTTTATTATACAGCCACATTAGTGAGCTCCGATGCCATTTGGCTATTATCCCATTTCACTGTGAAAAAAGGGGTCTTCGGGAACAGGGGAAATGCTCGGTGAATGCTTTAGTCACACTGATGGGCCGCTCTCTTCAAAGGAATTAACACATTTTTTTCTGACTGACTGCCATTGCTTGGAGGGGATGTGGAAATGTGGAATACATTTCCTCAGTGTGAGAGTGAGAGTGAGAGAGAGGTGTGTGCTTGTGGTTCTACCGTATTACTCAGGCCCAAGGCCCATGATGACCAGCATTATCAGGTCAAGGGGTCAAATTCTAAAGCAACAATATATTACCCATGCACATTTGACCCAGCAGCACTGTGCTAAACCGGTCGCGCGTGGAAACTGCAATGGTTTCCCCAAAATGTGATTTAAAAAATATATATAATATTTAAGTACAGATTATTGTATGGAACAATATACATATGTTTTTTAGAAAGAAAATTTGAAAGAAACAATGTTATTGAGTATTGAAATGTTATTGAGTAAATGCAATGAATTTAAGGTTATTTGTTGATGTAAAAATCTAAATTGACTGATTTTAAGGTTGTGTCACTTGGGGTGGGGTTGCAACAAATTCTTGTGGAAAAAAATGGGGTCCACTGAAATTCTGGCGGAAAAATGCGCTGAAAAGGTCTGAATACCACTGTGCTAAACCCTCTGCACGGTCGGCCTCTGATGTGGAACCTCTGACACATCTCCTCCCTACTGAACAACAGAGTGAACTATCACTTCCACACAACTTGGTTGCTAACATTCCCAAAATTCCCATTTTTTTTTAATTAGAAATTTTGTTTGGGATGTTCCTGGGAATCAGTAGGCTGGAAAACCTGGGAATTTGGGGAAAGTTACAGGACTTTTGCAACCCTATTCTACATTGGGGCTAACGACAATGAACAATAAATGTCTCTATGTATATCAATAAAAAGGATAAATCACCATTAGCAGAACGTGAAATAAGGACTATGGCAGTTGCGCTTCTGTTTTTTAATAAAACATTTCCAGTAGCCTACTTCCCAAAAGTGAGGGAATTTACAAGAACACAGAAAAGATGTCTGCTTTATGTTGGTGATGACAGTTTTAAGATAAATACTGAATGTTGCGTTGCTCTCTTTTTCAACTTTTGCAATCATTCTCTAACTGCACTTTGGAGCCAGACTAGCTACAGCCAGTGCCTCTTCCTCCTGAGCATAGGCCTATTTATAGAACTGCAAACCTGACAGCTCCGAGACCAACCTTGAACTACACATCTAATCAAAGGCTGTGATAACATGAAAGCCAGAAAGGATTCTGTCCCAGGGTCACGTGGAAGCTGGAAACCAACATCAGTGCAATCAGGAGCCAGGCCCTCTGTAATGGTGTTCATACACACACTGCTGTGTTAACAAAGATCTAGCCACTGTACACTATGCTCCTGTCGTGTTTGTATGTGTCTCGACTCTCTGCAAGTCAACACTTGAAAAGAAGTTGACACCGGCGATGCACTCCGAGCCTGTCCATTTTATCCAATTTACCCATGGGCCCCTTCACAACGACGCCTCGCCATGGTAACAGGCACCGCAGAAACAATGACTCTCTGCGGATTGACGTCAGCGGCTGTCCTTCGTGTGTCGCAGTCTGACAAAGGACCAGGATCAGGCTCCCATAGTGGCTCTTTCTCAATTCATCTTTCCTCGCCTCTCCTGTTTCTTAAAACCCATCGGAGAAAGAGCTCCCAGGGAAGGATCCATGGACCATCTCGTCCAATATGGTTGAGGAGGAGGTTAGGAGAGAGGATGCAAGGAATCAAAGCGAGACAAATTGACCCAGTCACCGGTTACCGATCTGGAGGGTCACTCCTATTAGAAGTGTACATTATCAGCTGTAGTTTAATACACCTTAATAAGCACTGCTATAAACTATTTAAAAAAATATCTACTTTCATTGAATTGCTAATATGTAATGATTGGTTACCAAAACCAGAGGCTAGAGTAACACCACACAATGGTAGATTTTGAGCAAATATATGTGTCTTTCCTAAAAGGCGATAATGACTTGAATGTAAATCATCCTTCCCACAGACACTGAAAAAAAAAGGAAATCAGCAGTCAGAAACAATACATAAGGGTTTGACATATTTATTGTTCTTTCCACTGAAGATGTAACAAACCAACGCAATGAAGTTAGTCATGTTATTCCGTGCCACTCAGGGTATCTGCTACCAGTGGAGATACAATACATCTTCGTCTTGTTTTGCATTGATAAAAATTAACAGGAAACCGTTTGTTCGCAGCAAAACATTTGACGACATCAAAACTTATTTCTCTATTTTATACGGGCTTAAATGAGATTGTAGGACGGGACAAAGCAACCCAAAATTAACCAAATATGTTAAGACTGAATACACTATTTCTCAATACAAGTATTATTTTCTTCAACAGAAAACATCTGCGGAGACAAAAAAAAAAAAAAAACGCTTGAATGATTGACTTTGAAAAGTGCATTAGTTCCTGCGGTAGTCTTGATATGATACCATTTGAATGATTTATGTCAAGACTATTCTTTTGCTACTACTATTGTTACTATAGTTCTTAAAAGGTTTCTGCCATCAGACAGAATTCTCTCAGTCAGGCGGCACTTGGGGGATTCATTGAGAAGTATATGGGGTGTTCAAAAATAACCTTTCATGCGTTCTTTGGGGTATGGGCTTTGTACAAACACTCAATGAGACAGCCAAAGGTGAAGAATTGGAACATTGGAGTTCTTTAGTTATCATTTGAGAAAATCATATTATTTAAGAAAATCTTAAAATCATAGACCTAACATTATTGGCATTAAGGAGACAGATGGAGGGAGTAAAAATGGCACATTTGAAGAGTACATCTTACAAAAAGCAAGATATATTTTTTTTGCATCAGTGTCAATACTGCTCAGCCATTATCAAAACAGTTAGTGCCGACCAGCCGGTGAAGGGGTGGCTCCCTTGCCCACTGCCCGTGCTGTCATTGTACTGTTCCCATATATACCCAGTCTCTGCATACTGTCTGTAAACATTGTTCATGATATTAGTTCTGAGTTCCTGGTAGAGGATGGCCGCCTTCTCCTGATATGGCCCCTCAGTGTTGCCATAGTGGTGCAGGGCCCTGACAGCCAGGTAGTTAATGTTGATCCATATGGGGCCCCGCCAGTAGGGGGCATCGTGCTCCGTGTTGCGTTTCATGTAGAGTGGGTCGGCCCTGGACAGAGAGCGCAGGCCGTAGGGCGTCCACAGCTTGTCCGCGTCCCTCATGTCTCTGAAGATGTGCTCTAGCTTGGGCGAGTCGGGCTTTAGGACGTGCAGCAGGAAGGGGAATAGGCTGATGTAGCCCAAAGCATTGACGAACTGCGGCTTGGGGGCCCGGCGGACCGAGCGCACCAGGCGCGCCACGGGAAACTGGTGCCTCGGCTGCCCTGGGGGCACATACACCTTCTCCTGCTGCAGCGACACCGCCTGCGTGTGGTTTCCATAGTCGCTGAAGGAGCGAAGCTGGTCTGACCAGTGCAGCTCATCCAGCAGTGTGTTGTCGCTGAGCGTCTGGTGGGTGCGCTCGTACTCCTGGTGTGGCTCTCCCAGCAGCCGGGCTACGCTGGCCATGGTGCCTGACGCCAGGGCCATCCAGCAGTGCAGGTCCACGTGGCGCTCCTCAGCTGATGGATGCGAGGCCCGCGGATAGTCATCCAGGCCAGATGTCAGCGTCTTGGGATTGAGGAAGAGGTTGGTGTCCTTGTCACGGCCCCGCCAGCGGTAGGAGTTGGGCAGCGGGCCTGTCTGGGTGGTGTTGTACCACTCAAACCACGTCTGGAGCCGGGGATAGAGCCTGCGGAGGAAGGGCAGGGTGGGCCGTGAGGACTCTGCGTCCGGGTCGGCTTGGAGCTGCACCACTAGCTTCTGCAGGGCCAAGAAGAGGGTGGGCGGGTTGGCGTTCTCATTGCGCTGCACCACAAACTCGGCAGGAACCTTGCTGCGCGCCTCGTCGCCAAGGATCTGCTCCCGGGGAATCCATCCCTCCATATTGACCAGGTCCAACCAGTGAGCCGTGGCCTCCCGCGTCACCTGGGGGTCCCACTTGCTGAGCAGCAGCTGGTGGAAGCCTTCGTCCCACAGGAACCCCCGGGGGAAGAAGGAACGCGAGGGCACGGCGGTGAACAGGGCACCCTCGGGGTAGAGCAGCGGGTACTCATTGTACACCGACTGGACCACCGACTGGCCGTAGAAGTAACCCATCCCGCCCAGCATGTTGCTCAGCGCCGCCTTGCTGAACTTCACCTGGGCCTGGCCCAAGCCTTTGGCCTGGAGGCCGAACGTCTTCTCGAACTTGGCGTCGAACGCCGCCTTCCTCTTCTCCAGCTCCTCTGTCATGGCCGCCGCTGACAGCTGGTTGGGACGATCGCGGAAGCTACCAGACTCGAACAGGACCTCAATCTGGAAGGGCGTCTGGACGGTGACCTGGTGCAGGACAAAGTCGTTCTCCTTTCTGGGGTCGGCTGATTTCGGCTGGTGCTGGGGTTTGTAGGTGTCCACCGCAATGTATTGCCTCTTCTCGCCAGAGGGGTGGCTGTAGACGAATCTGCGGTTCAAGCTGTTCCTCACAATGTCCGTCAGCCTCTCCAAGCCTGGCGACATGGTCTGGAGGTAGTTGTAGCTGAGGAAAGGAGAGAAGACAAAGGTGAACCACCCTGAAGGTAGCAGGAATCTCTCATGTTCTCATTTTTCCAAAGCTTCCTCTCAGAATTGGAGCAAGGCACCAATATCTTTGACCTGCAGTCACCATGGGGTTTTATACCCTTCAGAGTGCATTGGCCTCCTGGAAAGTGGCAAGACCTGTGATTTCATACTACTTCAGCCAACGGTCAGGGACAAAGAGTACCGCATACTGACCGATGTGTTATGTTGAATGAAAACTGAAAAGGAGCCTTGTCCTTTCCTGTCTAAATGGCAGACACACTTGTGATCGGCTTGTTTTGGTTGCTGTGTTCCTGCTCTTCCGACCTATTCAACACTCTTTACTGGCCTGCATTGTGGCTTGATTATGCAACCTCCTCATGAAATCTTGCTGTTCCTTCAATTCCTATGCATCGGAGTCTCTATTGACTTTGTCCTCACCACTGGAACAGATCAATGTCTCTCTGTTCTGTCCCTCAAAAGGTTGAACAAAACCTTTATATCAGAGCCAGAACAGCAGTTTGGTTGGCCATCTTCATCGCAGACACTGAGGACATGTCCTAGCTCTGCTTTGTGTCTCAATGCATTGCGGTAGCAGCTGTGCCTTTATTTTTTGCAATGCTTTGTTTCATACTACATGATTTCTTTCACATATCATGTTTCCCTATTGACAGGCTCACTGACTTTATTGATAAAGATTGATTATGTGCTATTTCTATTTTTCACTTAGAAAATCTTCTTCTGATTTTCTTCATGTATTTAATATTGCTAGGTATTATATTAATAAGGTCTATTGTGGCATATTTGTCCACTGTTTTCAAAAGTCTTTCTCTCTGATGGTTTTTGGGTTAGAAAATGCTAACGTTAGCAGTTTGGGAGGAGTACCTACCTGGCATATTTGGCACTGGAGGACTCCCCAGCGACAGGCTTGCGGAAGGTGATCTTGAAATTCCCCAGCTCCTCTGAGAACCCAGTGATGGAACCTAGACGGTTCCTCTCTTCCACGTGGGCCTCCAGATAACCCTGGGTGTCGGCAGCAGCGTAGAACATCAGGGAGATGACTGGCGCGTGGGGAGCCGAACTCTGGGGGAAGGAAGAACTGGGTCATGTTCAGTAAGATGGAGAAAATGTTTTGAAACTTAGCGAAATGGGAGAGAAATCTCTGTGTTCAGTAGCATTCTAATTCTTTTTTTTTTTTCATACCATTAGACAATATGAATAGTTTCAAAACTCAAATGTCTTTCAATGGAAGACAAATAATCAGAATCAAATATGGGTTTAAAGGCGTGTGAATGTATCCTGCCACACTCACATGCTGCTTGGCTGTGATCCTCCAGGTCCAGTCCCCTCCGTGCTCACCGCCCATCCGCTTGACAAACTCTGTGGTCAGCGTAAAGTCGCTGTCGTGGATCTCCTGCACACCAAAGCTGAGGCCATCATGCATCAGCCAGCCATAGCCCTGCAGCCTGTCGCCCTGCTCGCACGTGTGCCTGAGGTTCACGTCCACCTCAGAGAACTGACGCATCCACATCATCCCTGTAGAAAAATGGAAACACATTATTGATTTGATTTATTTCATCATTCCCCAAAATATGAAATGTTAAACATGTTCATGGATTATGTATAAATTAAAATGACTGCTGGTCAAATGTCCAGCGCCACATTTTTCTAACGGAAACCCAAAAATCCAGAGTTTCCGTTTGAGAAATGTGGCGCTGGACATTTGACCAGCAGCATTTTAATTTACCGGAGATTTAATAAATGTAACGGATCCATACGCAGTTAGGTGCGTAACCTGGTTAGAGCGTCCACCCATGGTGCTCAGAATGAAATAATCACATTACGGTTATTCATCTTAACAAAACAGGCAATTTGAGGATGCAATGGCGTGTGTCCTTCCTACCGAATCTCGATTAGCAATTTGACGAATAGCTGTCCACATGTACTTTTCCGCAGCCAACGAGACGAGTAACGAAAATAAAAATCACTCGCCTATGTCAATCTACTATCCCCCATAGCAGAAAAGTTGACCTATAATTTTGGTCAGCTTGTTCTGTGCGAGAAATAAATATAACAGACAAGGACAGTTGAGACGATAGATCCCAAAACCATACAACCAGTAGGCCTAGGCTACATAAAAAAACACAAAAAACAACCAGGCTCATATAACAGATCCGAACGTTTAGCTTAAAATGTTGATCAAATATTATTTATTTACATTATAAATGCGCAAAAGGCAGTAAGGCTATGCGCGAATGTTCGTTCCCTAATACAATTAGCGGTTTCACGAGACAGATGAAAATATCCATTAGAAATTATGAAAGAGTGGAGATCTAAAGACAACTAGCCTGGGTTGTTAATACGACTAGGATTGTGCCTTTGGCTACGGGACAATAAAATACAGTTGGTTTCAATGGCGTATGGAAGTCTTTATAAAAAATAATTACCTGCACGTTTGTTTGAATTTTGGCTAGGCTACTTTGAAGCAAGGAAAGACATGCCTCATAATATGTAGTAAGACGTTAAGGTTTCAAACAATTAAGTATATGTTTTCAAAATCCATACTGCCTCCAGTTCATTGCAAAGTGGTGTGTGACGCGCTGAAGCCTGCCTAGTTGTCTATGCACCTGAATGGCAAGCTCGCTTCAATTACCAGTTGAGAAATAAAAAGATAGGGTTAGTCATCCCACACGGTCTTATCTCCATGTTACAGCGAGTGTTTACGGTAGACAAACGGTCACCCTGTGCTTACTAGCATGCTCCGAACACCTGTGTGTAACGGAAGAAGGCCGCCAGAAACGTGTCGTCACTGAAAAATACTGTTGGCTGCAACTGTGATAAAACAGTGTACAGTATAAATAGCATTTGTAAAATGATTTTTGATGTGACATGAAAGTAAAGGGCTTTATATTTCTAGAACCAAATCTCAATTAATAATCGATCACGTTTAGATAAGGGTATTTGGCTGTTTTAGCTGCCAGACCCAGTCTACCTCTGAAAATAAGATAAAATCCTTCGACCTTAAGGGGTAATGATAGGCTCCTTAAGAGGTAGGTTCCTAACATAAACCCTGATATAATATGAGGTTAACACTTATACAATTTATTTCCATTGTGTTCCTCTGGCAAGTAACTAACAGGTTAGTACTGCTTGCCACATAGCACACACAGTTATTGCCAACTGCCACTTTAGTCAATAGTATTAGCAAATATTTAAGGATGAATGTAGAGAAACGACAGTCTTGTACCTGTGACAACAGATCTTGGGCTCCTGGTTTTCATCCCAAAGTAGACCTGGGGTCGGTAGGAGCCCCAAAACCTCTCAGGGGAGACCTCAGCGCTGGTGCTGTTGGCATCGAGGACAGGCGGCGAGTGGTGCAAAGTTACCACCCGTTTGGCCAGCGAGGAACGCATGTAAAGGGCATAGAAGAACCAGATAAGGCTGAAGATGCAGAGGCCGATGGAGATGTTGATGAAGATTTTGCCAATGTCGAGCTTCTTTTTTTTCTCCTTGCGTTGTAGGGTGGCAGGCTTCTCGTCTTTTCTTGTGGGAGGGGGGTCAGCCTCGCCGGTCACCACTCTCTTCCTCTGCCTGCCCATTCTTCCAGCTGAGGAGGAAGAAAAGATACAGGTGTCCTTCCTAACTTAGTTGCATGAGAGGAACGTAACCGCTTAGGGATTTTGCTATGAGGTCAATGGTGACTTTAAAACAGTTATAGGTGAAAACTGAGGATGGATCAACAACATTGTAGTTACTCTACAATACTTACCTAATTGACAGTGAAAAGAAGGAAGCCTGTACAGAATAAAAACTATTCCAAAACCTGCATCCTGTTTGCAACAAGGCACTGAAGTAGCACTGCAAAGAAAATGTGGCAAAAGGGTTTTTCGGCTGTTCGTGCACATTACATTTTTCCCTTCGTCGCTCATTGGTCAACAGTAGGGATTCTTCAATGAAGTGTTCACTGTCATTCAACAATAGACGACTCGTTTTCATGCACATTTTTTATTTGAGAAATACTGCATCAAACATCCTAGTTAACTTAAGAACGTAATTGCTATATATTTGATTAATTCGGGCTATTTTGTATACTGGCTATGGCATCTCACAGTACTATTGCCACTTGTTTTTCAAAGTGAAGGTCTTCAAAGGGAGTACGAGAGCACACTTGTTCACTCCTTTAGGTGCCAGCCGAACCAAAGCATGCAGAAGCCTTTAGCTTCTTCCCAGCAATGAGTCTGGATCTGAGAACCCCCCCCAACTATTTCTAGAACGCAAACACATTCTAACCATTCTAATTGGTCACTGAAACCGATGGGTTGGGCCAGAGCCACACGTGGTTAAAGCAGCGTTTTGAAATCATTCATTGGCTTTGATACTTCAATTGCTGGCTACTTGCTCTGTACAACCCCCAAAACGACTGAAGTATGTAGCAAACATAGAGCAGCAGAATAACTCTGTTTAAATTGTCTGGCAAATCTCGCGGAGGAACTACAACAGACCTACGTTTGGGTATTGTTTATTTCTACATTCATATTTTTTCCCCCCTCTTGTGGCATTCCGCCTACAGTCAATAGAGTAAATTGAAAATGTATTTAACTTCTGGCTTCCGGGGGAATAATAAGTTGTTTTGTAAGCTAATTGACAACGCTAGTGTGTAAATACTAGAGTTGCTAAAAGCAGCTAGCTACCTAGACCTCATCTTCAGCAGTAGGCAACAACATTGCTTGCAACAACTGTACAGTACTAACTAGTAGTTTTATAGCCAATGCAATGTTGCCTCGTCGACTATGAAAATAAATACCTTTAACTATTACAACGTATTATATTATTTTAGGAACTGCGCTTGGCAAAGCATACATTCAAGCTTTTCGGCTAAAGCTAACTGGCTAATGAATGGTTAGCAAACCGGTGGCTGTCACTAAGGTATCGCGCAGACCCGTTTTAGAACGAGTTTGCAGAATTTTTAAAGACGCTTTCATGCCAATAAAAAAAGCACCGAGAAAATGTAATATGGGGGGGGAAAACTCACCTTTCAAATATACAGAATATCAGGTGCACATAATTCGCGCTACTTCCTGGTCCCCTAGCTCTCGTGAACACTGACGTGTACATAAGTGTTGACAACCCACGCAAGGGGCATATTCATTATGCCTATTGTTGCAAAGCGTTTCTTAAAAGGAAGAAAACGAAACGGAAATACCTACCCGAATTAGTCCAAATTAAACTCCTTTGTTGCAAAACGGAACGTTGCAACTGACTAATGATTACACCCCAGCTCGAGTTGTCTGGCCAGAGGTCACAACATTGAATCCATGCAAACCATACTGTACAGTCAACTACTGATGCAATGACATTTGGGACTATGCTATCCTAAATGTTCACTAAACCAGAATATGCAGCTATTCTTAAATTAATGTAGTTGAATTGGGACAGGTTGTGCAACGCATTCCAGTGTTGAGCATTCACTCCTATCAATTTTCTATCCAGTATGGATCGAGCATTTATTTGCCATATGACTACCACTATCATGTAGCGTGTGATAGGAACTGATTATACAAAAATGTCCCCAAAGAATATTACACTGAAGAGAAATATGGAATTTTATTGAAATTGTAAAATTAACTGCGTGAGGAAGGGCATTGCAAACAGTTCCAACTTTTTTTAAAGTGGTTCATAGCTATACAAAGATGGCTCTGTGGGGCTTATGTATAAAAACTCTCAGTATTCGTTTTGGACATATTCACATAAGCTGGACACAATGCATTGAACTGTGAATATGATTGAGATACTTATCAAACTGCAGTTGTGTGATTTGTATAACAAGACTAAAGATTTTCCTTTATGTATCAGTTATGAACTTCTCAAAATTTAAACACTGTAAAATAAGTGATTGTATGGAGAATGGCAATCAGGAACATGTGATTCAGAGCTGATGACTCGGAGTAAACGCTGACTTCAGGCACATCCTCTGAGCCCTAGGTAGCGATGACCACTCACTAATAGCTCATTCTTATAGCCATTCCCAAACCAGTTTATGTAAACAAACGGGGGTGATGACACTCAACCCCAGTTTTGTTATGATTTTTTAAATCAATGACAAGCTGTATGTTTTCCCCATCCAGAACCCTCACATTACAAATCAGAGCTTATTACTTTACATTGGTCATAAAAGACGACAGGAAAAATCCATTGCATTCTCATACGAGACACTCGATCAGCAATAAGACTTGTTTTCTTCTCACTCTCCTAGGGCCAGACCTGGGTTCAAATGTATTTTCTTTCACATAGTTATTGAGCTTTTGATGTAGCCTGCCTGGAGTGCCAAAGGTAGGGAGACTAATTTATTGTTTCCATTGGACCAGACAAGTGTAATCAAGAGCAATAATGTATTTGATGATAACCCTACTTTTTAAACCCAGGTCTGCCTAAAAGAGATTCCACTGGTTGACATCTAACAGTTGGAGTTCGTGAATGAAACATCACACTACAAAAGCCTGCAGGGTGTTCCAGTTTGTCTATCAACAGCTCAGTGAAAGGAAGAGGGGTTCTAGAGATCCTGAGTATTTGTACTGTATATTTCGAGATGCCGATTTCCCCACTCCCATTCTGACACTCAATTACAGTGTACTAGTCAGGAGAATCCTCCACTAAGGGGAAGGAGGAAGGCCCTGATCTGGGCTCTTTTTATAAACCAGACAGACTTTTGTAACTGCTGCTGTGCTTAAAACAGTTTAACAACCCTGCCTAGGATCGAGATACACAAACGTAGAGTGGACAGAAATAATCCAACTGACACAGAGCAAAACCACCAACAGAAAGAAAAATATAACTGTCTTTATGTAATTACAGAACGCTTTGGCCAAAAATAAATGCAGAGGTCCAGGTCATTCCAAAGAGCGATTCAGTTCATAAGAGCTTGCAATGCAGTATGCTGACAAGTTGTCTTTTTTGACAAGTGTTTTGTATTTTTTTTTATGAGCGTTATACATGCTAAGCAAAAATAAAAAATTTAAGACAGTCAATGGTGTAGCAAATAAAAATGTCAAGCCAAAATAACCCGTGGCCAGCACAAGACAATACATAATCCTCTTTCCACTTCTCCGTTGACCTTTAAACCCATGATGCCATCTTAAGTGACTCCATTGACCCCCCCTTTCTCCATGGTCTCAACTCAAGACAAAGAACAGACTGAAAAGAATAATCACCAACCCCATTTTTTTTGTTGCTTTCTTACAAAAATGACCAAAGAGAAAAAGAAAAAAAAAGATCGCCCGGGCCTTTCTCCTCGGTCCGCCTTCACCTGATGTCGGTGTGTGGTGGTGATGAGTGGGTCGGAGATAAAGCAGAGGAGTCTGACCGCGAGCCTGCCCAGCCTCAGGCCTGCGGATCTAGGGGCGGTGGGCGTCGAGCAACCCCCCCCCTCCTACACACTAGTTCTTGATCAGGCCCCCGTCTCCCTCACTCACAAACCGCTTCCGCCCCCTGGTGGACAGAGAACAGGTGATTCAGTACTTCATAGGCTACCAATGAGTTTAGAGACGAGTCCTCAGCCTTACAATATAAAACACTTGGGGCCTAGTGAAAAGCCTTTTCTAAAGTAATTCATATACTCATTGAGTGGGTTTACATGTACGCTAATAACTTGATTGAAGTGATGGGTGTCAATGTTTTTAGTCTTATGCAGAAATAGTGCAGTGATTCACCCTCATATGCAGGGAATTGTTGATTTTTCTCAAATGCAATCGCAGAATCCTGGAGGGACCGACTATACCCAAGTGACTAAATGAAAGGGAGTTTACAACACACTGACCTGGAGGGACAGGAGTCCCTCAACTGTTTGGTGATAACAGACTCCTGGTAGCAGAGGTCTGTAAAGGACTCCATGATGGAGTGGGCATGAGGCACATCCAGGTTAATCTCTGGCAGCTCGTCATACACACGCTGGAAGCCCTGGAAGTTACAACACAATACTTGATGAGTAAGCCAATCATAGGGCAATATAAGAGAAGATGAATCAATTCAGTCATTTCAGAGCTTGTCAGGTAACAAACAAATGCCTTGACAGTGACTACAGAGAATAACAATATATATACTGTAGTTATAGGGAGAATATGACCGAATACTGTAGCTATATGAGCAATCAGTAAATATGCCTTGAATGAGGATGTTTACGGATTGGTTTAAATCCACAAGGTCTGACGTTGACAATTACTAATTTAACATTTGATTCATGCTATGTTAATTGTAGTGCTGGAAAAGGAAAACCTGCAGGCATTTCACTGGAAATAGTTTAGAAGTTCAAGTTATTTTTGTGTGCTAGTGCTACCAGTGAATTTGGTGGTACTTTCTGGTGCGTAAGGGGACGTACCCGGTTCATCTGGTCCACTGTGATGAGGCCAATTTTCCAGAAGGCCTGGAGGAGCTTACACATCTTGACGGCCGTGTCCCCCTTGGACTCTAGCACCATGACAACAGCCTGGCGACCAGCCAGGAGAAGAGAGGAGAAGAAAATGCATTGGAGTTCATGCTAACATCTGAACAGGATGTTTCATGTACAAAATGTTGTAAAAAAAAAAATGGCACCCTATTCCCTATGTAATGCATTACCTTTGCCCAGCGCACTATAAAGGGAACAGTGTGCCATTTGGAACACTGGTTATGTCATGGACAGTTTTAAATTCTCTGTTATGTGGATTGTCAGCTTGACCAAGATGAGACTGAAGAGTGGAGGAAGAATGACAAAAGGCGCTGGTCATCTTGTTATTTTCAGTGAGGTTTCAATCCCTTATTTAACCACATTGGGGCATCATTGCTTTAATTCTCACCATACTGCATGGATTTGGCAATCTTGAGTAACAGATTACATTTGTTTAGTATCTAGGATACTGTTGCTGGTGGAATAATGTTAAGTAATGGTTTAAGATCACAGACAAACAAATCAAATTTGATTTGCAGCAGAATGGACCGTAGATGCATTTAAGATAGGTTTGACTTAAATCAAATCAAATTTATTTATATAGCCCTTAGTACATCAGCTGATATCTCAAAGTGCTGTACAGAAACCCAGCATAAAACCCCAAACAGTAAGCAATGCAGGTGTAGAAGCACCAATTATTAAAAAGGTTTGACTTAGTCTTACCATTATTAAAAATGACTTAAATGTAAATGTAAGATTACGCCACACATATTCAACATTGCACACATAGCCAACTAGCTACATAACTATTGAAAGTACAGTAGCGCTATCAATATCCTTGTGCTGACAGCAAAGACAATGTTCAGTATAGAGAAAAAAAAAGATACTCCATGTAGTGAAATATAATGACAGATATTTCACCGGATGTATAAATGAGAGACATCTGGTTGGCTTTTCCTCTCACTACCAAATATGGTAGTGAGAGGAAGCCCAGTGGCCAGCAGTGTGAGAAGATTGAGCTAGATGGATTTAGCTAATTTTCAATTTGATCTCCATGCAGTAAAAAAAAAAAAATTATAAACAGAAAATATCTAGATACAGTTCTCTTGCATTTTACAATAGCTAACTTTTAGCTACCTACAAACAGTAACATTACTTTAGCTAATGCCCTCTACAAAACATTTGATCTAATTTAGATAATGTATCAAATTTAACTATATTTATCTTGGTGGCGTTAAGTCTCAACAACGACTAGTTACTCTGTCTTCAAATTTCATCTCATTTTTAACTTAATTTGAATATGACAATTATTGACGTCACTAAGCCATCTGAGACCAATAAACGAGACTTTGAAAAACCCATCGACACTTGATCCCACCTACTCGGCTCGCTTGCCTCCCATTGGAAACGACAGGATGTGGCCTTTCTTATTAGAACATATTTGATATGGTTGCCAAATAACATTTTTGCCTTCTATTGCAAAACATTTTTTGATACAGTGTGCCCTTCTATACTGGACCCAAAGCGCTTTTAGTAGTGTTTACCTCGTAGACAAGCTCGTGGTGGAAGTGAGGAACTTCTAGGTCCCGCAGGCAGCGTTCCGCCTCCTTCACCTCTCCCGATACCAAGTACTCCTTCAGCAGAAAGTTCATCTGAAACACATATCGATAAAGTATGAATCAAAACACTCCATCTTTCACCACCCATGGTGAAAATACTGCCCAATGTGGATTTGACCGACCAAGGATCGAAGACTTATCCCATTTTATCCAATAGATAAAATATGAATCTTATCTATAGTTTGACATTTCTCAGCAGTGACTACCGGGCCTGGTTTATTTGGTAGTGCAAGGTTTTCCCTGTCAAAAGGTAATCATGAATCGGGGAGAGGACTCCCAAGCGATTACTGGCTGGACAAATGGAGCAAATAGTCAATCGCGATGCTCAATGACAAACAATGTCTGGTTTTGTGTGTAGTACTCAACCCTCGTTTTTGTTCAGTTATGAACCTTGAGTACAACTGCAATTCCGCAAACACTTGGTGCTTCGCTGGCTGTTGGTCGGCAATAGTTTTTAGTTGAACATATATTTTTTTAAATGGCATGGTGTACAAGACACCTGTCTGAGTAGGCAAATCTATTGTGTAGGCAGTGGGGATGGCACAGTCCATCAGATCAAGACATGCTACTGAAATTGTATAGGGTTATATACAGGCCTCATTATTGTCCTTAGAATTTCTAAGCAAACAGCTGGAGGCAGGGCTTTCTCCTATAGAGCTCCATTTTTATGTAATGGTCTGCCTATTCATGTGAGAGACGCAAACTCGATCTTGACCTTTAAGTCTTTATTGAAGATTCATCTCTTCAGTAGGTCCTATGATTGAGTGTAGTCTGACCCAGGAGTGCAAAGGTGAACGGCAAGGCACTGGAGCGACGAACCATCTTTGCTGTCTTTGCCTGGCCGACTCCCCTCTCCACTGAGATTCTCTGCTTCTGACCCTATTACAGGGGCTGGGTCACTGGCTTACTAGTGCTCTTTCACTTGAGTGGGTTGAGTCACTGGCATGATCATGTCCGATTTTGCACCCCCTTGGGGTCGTGCCGGTGTAGGAGCTCTTTGTAGGCTATAATTAGCCCCTTCTCAGGGTAGTACGTTGGTCTGTTTATCCCTCTAGTGGTGTGGAGGCTGTGTATAGTGGGTGGGGTGATATCCTGCCGGGTTGACCCTGTCCGGGGGTATCTATGCTGCAATAGTCTGTGCCGGGGGGCTAGGGTCCGTCTGTTATATCTGGTGTAATTCTCCTCTCATCTGGTGTCATGTGTGAATTTAAGTATGCACCCTCCAATTCGCGCTCTCCCTCTCCTCCCGGAGGACCTGTGCTCTAGGACCATGCCTCAGGAATGCCTGGCCTGATTACTCCTGGCTGTCCCCAGTCCACCTGGTTGTACTGCTGCTCCAGTGACAACTGTTCTGCCTGCAGCTATGGAACCCTGACCTGTTCACTGGACATGCTGCTGTTTACAACTCTCCCTCTCTTGCTGTTTAGAACTCTGATTGCTCGGCTATAAAAAGCAAACTGATATTTACTCCCGGGGTAATAACCAGTTGCGCCCTCTACAACCACTGATTACTAGTTGACCCTGCTGGTCATCTATGAACATCTTGAAAAACAATCTGGCCTTAACCTGTCTGGGAACGGGGTTCTGCTAGCCAACAGCCAATGAAATTGCAGGGCGCCAAATACAAATCAACAGAGTTCTCAAACATACAACTATTAGGCACCCCTTTAAAGATAAAATTCTCGTTAATCCAGCCAGTGTCAAATTTCAAAAATGCTTTACAGGGAAAGCTCCACAAACGATTGTTAGGTCCCCACCAAGTCACAGAAAAACCCAGCCAGTTTTCCAGCCAAAGAGAGGAGTCACAAAAAGCACAAATAGATTAAATGAATCACTAACCTTTGATGATCTTCATCAGATGACACTCATAGGACTTCGTTACACAATACATGTATGTTTTGTTCGATAAAGTGCATATTTATATCCAAAACTCATTTTACATTGGCGTGTTATGTTCAGTAGTTCCAAAACATGCGGTGATTTTGCAGAGAGCCACATCAATTTACAGAAATACTCATTATAAATGTTGATGAAAATACAAGTGTTATGCATGGAACTTTAGATAAACGTCTCTAATGCAACCGCTGTGTCAGATTTCAAAAAAACTTTACGGAAAAAGCATACCATGCAATAATCTGAGTACGGAGGGAGCTCAGAGCCCAAACCAGCCAAAATAAATATCCGCCATGTTGCGCAGTCAACATTAGTCAGAAATAGCATTATAAATATTCATTTACCTTTGATGATCTTCATCAGAATGCACTCCCAGGAAGCCCAGTTCCACAATAAAATGTTTGATTTGTTCGATAAAGTTCAGAATTTATGTCCATATACCTCCTTCTGTTAGGGAGTTTGGTAAACAAATCTTAACGCACATGCAACTTCCAGCAGAAAGGTCGGACAGAAATTCCAAAAAGTTATATTACTGGTCGTAGAAACATATCAAACGATGTATTGAAATCAATCTGCAGGATGTTTATATCATAAAAGTTCAATTATGTTCCAACCAGAGAATTCCATTGTCTGTAGAAAAGCAATGGAACGGGAGCTACCTCATGTGAATGCACGCGACTGAGCTCGTGGCTGCTGGCAGACCTGACTCATTCCCCTCTCATTCAGCCCCCCTTCATAGTAGAAGCATCAAACAACATTCTAAAGACGGTTGACATCTAGTGGAGGCCTTAGGAAGTGCAACAACCAATATCCCACTATCTTCAATAGGGGGCTGAGTTAATCTACAAACCTCAGATTTTCCACTTCCTGTTTGGATTTTTTTCTCAGGTTTTTGCCTGCCATATGAGTTCTGTTATACTTACAGACATCATTCAAACAGTTTTAGAAACTTCAGTGTTTTCTATCCAATACTACTAATAATATGCATATATTAGCATCTGGGACTGAGGCAGTTTACTCTGGGCATGCTTTTCATCCAAAAGTGAAAATGCTGCCCCCTATCCCAATTAAGTTAATGGCAGTGTCCCACCCAGGTACCTCAGAGCCAGGTACCTCTAGGTTCCCGCTTTTCTCAGGTTTTTCATAGCCCCCATGCCTATACATCTGCATTGCTTGCCATTTGATGTTTTAGGCTGGGTTTCTGTATTTGCACTTTGATAAATCTATTTATAAACCAATTTTTACATCAGCAGATGCAGATGCAAAATGCAATCAAGGATTTTAGTTTTAAAATAAGTGACTAATTAGCGTAAACAATAAATAAACCGCTCCATGTCGGCAATTGCATTCACAAATGCATGAGACTTTAGTCTTTGCTGTAATTAAGGGCCACACCAAGATTTCCCCCATTTCAACTTTCACGTCATCTGCATCCATTTTGCTCTCACATATGTATTCAGGTGTTCAGAGTTTATAACAAATGTATTAATGTAATATGCTATAGGTCAGGCCCGATGTGATTTATACACCTGTCATGTAAAGAGAGCAAGGGTTGAGGGAATAAGGAATGTTTTCTTGAACAAATCATTTTGGTAACAGAACCGTTCAGTCAAATGGCTATAATTATTTTGCCGGTTCAGTACCACCGAAAGCGTGGTCGCTGCAGCAGGGAAAGAGAGACACAATGGGTCAGTCAGTTTAAAGAAAAATGTATTGCACAGAAAGTCTGAGCCCGGCCAGGCACAATCAAATCAATTGCGGTCGGACTCCCTCTAGTCATGTGTCATTTCATCAAACGGTGCACTTAAAGCATCAGACAAGCTCAGTGCGTATAGTTGATTTGATTAAAACACAGGATGTGTCTATATGAAAAAAATATGTTGTAACCAATCGATTGGTCGAAAGAACAGACGAGACTCAGTCGACCAAGTACATTTTTTTGTCTTTGTTGTCTGGGATAGCCTTATTGGTTCTGTTGGTACGGCCCCAGCTGTAAACAATCTCTTATGGAATGCACTTGCAGGAGAGAACACCTATCCCCCCCAAACACACACCCTCTCCAAACATCCCTCAGCTGGAGCAGGCACACTGCCGACTACCCCCCTCCATAATGAAATAGGGGCAGGGTTACAGCGGTTGCTGCCGCTGGGGGTTTAACTGGTGTTCAATCTCGTGACCAAGGCTTCACCCCTGAGCAGTAAGCATGGTACTGCCATACAATACCAATCCGGTCCTCTGGCAGACGGTGTTTAAGTGGTGAGAATAAGGGCATAAAGGCACGGCCAGGGGGATAAAAGCCCAGATTAAGAGAAGCCAGACAGACAGACTTGTGTCCCAAATGGCACCCTGACCCAATTCCCTTTAAAGTGCACTACTTCTGGGCTCTGGTTAAAAGCAGTACACTAAAGGATATAGGGTGCCATTTGGGACACAAAGGATGCTCACGAAGACTCCTAGTCACTCACAGCACTGACTTATCAGTCCTATTCGGTTTGTGTATTCAATGGTACGGTATTCAATAAACTCTGGCTTAAATGTTTGTGCAGTAGTCACAGGCAGCTTTGTTTACAAATATACTCTACACACACCCAGGGGAATAAGGGCACTTGTCTAACTCTACACACACATCCCTGTATCATCCGGTTCTTGGAGCGTGTTGTCAAATCACACCCTGAAACGGTTATTTCCAGGTCATGAAAGAAAGCTCCAGGGAACCTCACCACAGTACCAAATCCGTGTGAAAACGCCGCAGGGGGATACTGCTATTCAAATCTCTTAATATCCATACTCTTGACTTCAATGTAGTCTGTGGCAGAGCGATTTGATCAAACCCAGACGAAAGAGGCAAAATCTGTTCCCCTAATAACCCTATCCCCCATGTTGTGCACTACTTTTGGCCAGGACCCGTAGGGCTCTGGTCAGTAATGCAGTATACAGGCGATAAGGTGCCATTTGGCACGCACGCTAGTAGCTCCTGTTCTGGCAGGCTGTGTGCCCTCTGTAGCCCAGTGAAGACCCACTCGATCAGGGCCTGAGGCCCAACAAGGACAGGCAGGAAATTTAAACCTGGTCTGGAGTCTGCAGCCTACAGAGACTAACGTATAATGAGTTACACAATACTCTTGCTCTGCATACTCACTCCTGACACATCACATGCGTGTGTGTAGCCGTGCACGTTCACACACACTGGTGCCAAATTATCCATTTAGTTCAGGGAGCAAAGGCCCCTTTGACCACTCTAGACTATACAAATGCATGCACACACCCCTCATGACTTGAAAACCTGCACTCAGGTGTGTGTGTCCCTGTGCATCGGTTTAACCTGTGAGTGTGAGCATTGGCCTCTTTGTTCCAGGCTTTGCAGTCAGATCCAAGCTCTGAGGGACAGCGTTGTGCTGACATCAGCCTAGCAGGGCTTCCCGTGGCTCTTTTCCCAGCATGCAGTTCTCTCTCCGCCTTGTTGTGTTTACGTTACATAACAGACGAGTGCAGATCCAGAACACCAGACAGGCAGTATGTGTCCAAATGGCACCCTATTCCATGTTTAGTGCACTACATTTGGGGACTATATAGTAAATAGGGTGCCATTTGGGACACACCCTGACAGAGCCCGTCTCTCTGCACCGAGAGTATCAGTTCAGGTGGAGAGAACAAAAAGGTAATCTCGACTGTGTGTAAATACAGTTGACCCACAATGAAAGGCTGCAGAGAAATATAACAAAGCTCTCCATTGATTGGTTTTGCATGTTTCTAGCTCTGATAGCTGAATATATTGCACTTCAAATAATAAACAGAACCCAGGTGTTGCCATTTACCCATATTCGATTCTCATTAGGTTTCTCCTATCACTTCCAACAAGGCATCACATTTCATGCATGCAGAGACAACATCCGGAATGGGAGGTTGCTTGTCTAACTGGAATGTTTTGTTATGAGTCACAAGATACAACACTGGCATGTGATGATTGGCAGGCAGGGAGCCAGGTCTACTTGGCAGCGAGGGCCTCTTACCTCTTTGACGAGGTGTTTGACAGGTCTGAGGCCACCACCCACGCCCCACACGTTGTCTAGCCGCACCATCTCCCTCTTCATGGAGAGGAGCACCGCCGCGCGGTCCAACGCAGCTCTGTGGGGAGGGGAATAACCACAGCAGTCATCCTCGTGACCATAACCACGGAGACGCAATGAGAAGGGGAACGTGTCAAGTCACGGCTAGATATTGAACATGGTCACATGAATTCAGAACAAAATGATTTTCTGAATAAAATTGGCCAGGGAATGTGTATTACAAAACAGTGTCAGGTAACAGCAGGTTAACTACAACATGGACATTCCCAACTCATCAGAATAAATAACAGTATAATTTGCATTCTCAGGTTGGAGTAGTGCAGCTAACAGAAAATGGGAGATTAAACATTAGGTAAAACCAAAAATGGTAATCCTAGGCATGACATGTGGCTACAATCAGTTCTGGAGAGGGATCATTCAGTTGCTTGGAGAATGACTACGCTTTCATGGTGAGAAGACGGAAACATTTACCCTGGCCCCTTATCAGGCGGTTCTTAAGCGATTATCTGACGACATCAGCGACAGAGGTAAGTAACCACCACTTTGATGTGGAGTGGGCTATTCCCCCCCCATGTTCCTTGTTGGCCACAGATCTAAGGTCAATTTCTTTGGGATAGGGGGCAGCATTTTCACTTTTGGATGAATAGCGTGCCCAGAGTGAACTGCCTCCTACTCAGTCCCAGATGCTAATATATGCATATTATTATTAGTATTGGATAGAAAACACTGATGTTTCTAAAACTGTTTGAATGATGTCTGAGTATAACAGAACTCATATGGCAGGCAAAAACCTGAGAAAAAATCCAAATAGGAATTGGGAAATCTGAGATTGGTAGTTTTTGAACTCACCCCTATCGAATACACAGTGGGGTATGGGTTATTTTGCACTTCCTAAGGCTTCCACTAGATGCCAACCGTCTTTAGAACTTTGTTTCAGTCTTCTCATGTGAAGGGGGGCCGGATGGGAGCTGTTTGACTAAGGGGTCTGCCTGCAGCCTCGTTCTCAGTCACGCGCTTTCACACGAGGTAGCTCTCGTTCCATTGCTTTTCTACAGACAATGGAATTCTCTGGTTGGAACATAATTGAACTTTTATGATAAAAACATCCTAAAGATTGATTCTATACTTAGTTTGACATGTTTCTTCGCCCTGTAATATAACTTTTTGAACTTTTCGTCCAACTGGACCAGATCGCGCTTTTGGATTTGTTTACCAAGCGCCCTAACAAAAGAAGCTAGTGGACATAAATGGACATTATCGAACAAAACAAGCATTTATTGTGGAACTGAGATTCCTGGGAGTGCATTCTGATGAAGATCAAAGGTAAGTGAATATTTATAATGCTATTTATGAATAATGTTGAATACCCAACATGGTGGATATTTCTCTGGCTGGATTGGGCTCCGAGCGCTTTTCTCAGATTAAAAAATCTGACACAGCGGTTGCATTAAGGTAGACGTCTATCTAAAGTTGAATGCATAACACTTGAATTTATCAACATTTATAATGAGAATTGACCTCTAACCCCTGCTCACCTAGCGTGGTCGCAGTCCACCTTGCCTTTGTAGCGGTCCAGGAATGCCATAGGTAGAGCGTGGTCTGCGATGGCTCGGGCAATAAACTGTCCCAGCATCTGTAGTTGGAGAGAGTTAAAGGTTAAACCTACGGTATATGATCGGTTATTCTAAGTAAATAAAAAATGGGATTGGGTTTAAAGCAGCATGACAAATTATAATTTGTCTTAAAGAAAATGTACAAAGACTGCATAACAAATGGCACCCTATTTATTCCTTATTGTAGTGCACTACTTCAGACCAGAGACCCTTGGTCCCTGGTAAAAAGTAGTGTACTAAATAGGGAATAAAGTGCCATTTGTGACGAAGACAATGTATTTTCCCCCAACCCAGTACCTGTGGAGCCTCTGGCGTGTCCAGCATAAGGTCAGGCAGCTCTTTGAGGATTTTGTCGAAGGCGCGGGCCATGTCGGACTCCGAGAGCACCTTGCCGACCAGGTCACGGAGCAGCCTGGAGGTGAGCTCCCGGTGGCTGGCCTTCCCCTCTAGAGACAGGGACACTGCCAGGCTGGAGAACTCGTACTTGTGGTGGCCCAGGTTCAGCTCCTTCAGCAGCATCTGGGAGTGGAAGAGGGGGTAGGGTACACACACAGAAAGAGAAACACGCACATAAAGACAGTTAACGTGAAGTAAAATGATATGTTGGAACTCTGCGTGGACAAAACAGTAAACGAAAATGGATGCACCATCACCTAAAAGCCTCCTCAAATAACCAACCTCTTCCTCTCTTTAGTACAACATCAAACACTTACTTGGACCTCTTTTGTGTCCCCGTGCTCAAAGTACTCCCGTACGATGGGGTTGACGGTCTTCTCCAGTTCCCTCTCGTCCACCTCTGGAACAACTGTTGCGTACACAGTGTCTCCCTTCAAAATGAAACAGACATTATAGGTCAGGAATAGCCATCTAATAACATGGCCGGCCCGCTCATTAGGCAGGATTAGCCTGTAATTCTGAAATGCTACTGATGCATTTGTTAAGTCCAATGCAGTTGTTGTTATTTCAATATCAAACCATTTCTGGGTAACAATGAAGTACCTTACTGTGATTGTTTTCAATTAATGGTCAAAAATAAATAAAATGGCTTCTTAGCAAAGAGCAATTTTTCAAGCAAGAATTCTGCTAGGTCTGTCCAAGTGGTGAGGCGAAAACTAATTTACTACATAGTGACGTCACCATGGAAGGCCAAAACTCAAAATCTATGTAAAACACAGGAAGAAAATTCACTGACTGCACTGGGCCTTTTAAGGTATATTGCAGGGGTCAATAACTGCCATCAAATTTAGGCAGATGAGTGCCTTTGGCTGATTCAAGAGAAAGCAAACTTCCTCAGTGAGCAGGGCTTCAGGAAACTAGAGCGGAGTGTGAGACCTCTATTGTTTTGACCTGCGTTGAAAAGAGGGGAAAATATCACTAGAGGGAGGGAGGGTTTCAGCCATTACCCAACACACTGACTCACTTTCCTGTTTTCCCCTCCCGGTTTCAGAAGTATACTTGACCTTTAGGAATAACCACAAATGTTCAGACTGCACCAATGACCTGTTCTGGTATTGTTGGAATACTTAACAAATATTATGCAACTCCCTTAAAGTAACCATTGATCTAACTTGATTGAATTTGATCACACCATTTAACTTCCACAGACCCAGCCGTGATTGATGAGCGATTACTTCCAGGAAGGGAGGAGGACCCATGGGTCAAACAGGATCCATGTGACCCTAACCACTCCCTTACGACACATACCACCTAGCTAGTGGGGATCCCAGACACACTACTACTGGGATATACTGGAGAGCAGACCTGTGTGTCTCAAGAGAATGTTGCGTCCAAATGGCATCCTATTCCCTATATAGTGCACTACTTTTGACCAGGGGCAGGCCCATAGGGCTATATGCTTTTAGAGGTCAGTAGAGCTGCGCTCCAGTGTCACCAACTCTGTCCTAGTTATCTGCTGCCACAGGACAACTGCTCCAGTACTGTTTCTGAAACAGCGGCACTCAAGGCCAAACTGCAATTTGTACCGTTCTTTTTCTAGGTTCTCTTAAACATTAGCCTTGGAGGCACTTTCCCACTACACAGGATAGCAAACAAAGCCTGTGATATCCACTTTTAACTGATGTGTTTAAAGTAAAAAATATAAACAAATTATAAGCAACAACCCTCAGACCGAAAGAACCTGGCCCATAGTAGACCCCTCATCTAAGCAACTGTTGTCGTAACAACGTGGGACACTGGTGTACAGGAGAAGAGGGGTGCGTGCAGAGGCTCTATTGTATAGGTTGGGGTTGGAGAGCGCTCATGTTGTTCACACACGTACACCTCACCTGTGCAACCTCGTCGTAGTTGGGGTCCTTGACATCTGGTTCCTCTACCTCGTACACCATCCCGGCTGCTCCCCACACACCTTTACCCCCTGCGCCACCTGTAGTGTAAGGACCACATCAACATCAGTGCTAGTCAGTTAGCACTATAGACACGTTTAGAATATGGGTTATGTGAACCCAGGGAGATTACTGCTCTATGATCAGTTTACCAGACTTCAATCCTAAACATAAACTGTTATGGCCCCAGACCAAAACTAGCACGAGACCACCAGGGCTTAGAGTAAATTACTTCCATCTCAACCATTATTAGCATAGTTAGCATTATTAGCCTAGCACAGACCTTTCAAAGGCAGGCCCCATTTAGTCTTCCATCTCAAAGGTTATTAGCATTATTAGCACATACCTTTCTTGGGCAGGCCACGGCCCTTGCCTGTCCTGGACTTGCGGTCGTTGGGGACGGGCACCTTGCCCTTGGAGCTGTAGGAGTCGCCATCGGCCAGCTCACCCGACAGCGACTCAGAGAGCGACTCGCTGCGGGATGACGATTTGCGCACACGCCGCTTGGCCTTGGCCTTGAGCCGTGCCTCGTGGAGCGCCTTCTCCTGTGGCGTCCAGTTGCCGTTCACCTCCGCCTCGAGCGCAGCCTCGTCCTCATCGCCATAGGGATGGTCCACATCGTCGAAGGATAACACCCCTGCAATTGGATACAAGGACAGGCAGTGAGTTTAAAAGGTGCAGTATGGAGTTTAATCAATTACATGTAAATATTAATAACATTGAATTGGCAGGACTGAACCCTGGTTGGCTTAAATACATGTCTGCATATTATATATATTTTTTATTAAACCATTTTTGTGCAGTTCTTCCAGTGGCCACAGGTGAACAAAGACAAGAATACACCTTTGACAACAGGAGGTATACATTTGTTTGTGTAGCCTACATTCAGTGTTGCAAATTATGGAGATGGATATTCAGAAGATTTAGAGGTCTGTGGAAACATGACAACTATTTGGATGTCAACTGCCAACACTTCTACCACAAATTACACAAGCAGAATCCCCAAGTATGAGAAACGTGTCCAGTCAGTCATGAGAACTAAAAGATTACAGAGAGAGAGCCAGTCAGTCAAGGAGAATATTCACAACTCGATGTTCAAAAGAGACTTATTTCCCTTACAGATAACGAATTCTCTCATACCTGCAACGTTATTTTGGCACCGTGGACAATGTCTAGTGTAAATTGAGACGGGTGGCTTTTTAATGGACAGGACACATGTTAACCTTTGAGAATAGCTTAAAGCTGCAATAACTTTTTGGGCAACTTGACCAAATTCACATAGAAATGTGAGTTTTAGTTTCCATGGGGGCTGCTAGCTAAATATGCTAACAAGCGCAAATGAAAAAAAACAAACTACAAAGACAAGCAATCTAACTTATAAAAGGTATACATATATAGGTAGGAGGCTGTCATTTTTAGTACGTTTGGAAACTTACAAGCGAATGTGAATGAGAGACATTGAACAAAGTTGACGCATGCTTGTCTGAAGGAAGAACAGTACTGGCTCTGGAGCAGCATGTGTACACGCTGTGTCTGTGTGAACTCTGGAGTCGCTAAGGCAACAGGCCTACCTGCTCTGCTCTGAGAAGAGCGGTGGCAGAGAACTGAGAGGAGAGAAAAAAACGCAAGGAAATGAAGCTAGCAGCATCTATACAGATTTCTCAAACACGGCAGAAAGCTAACACTGATGCCCAGTCTTCCTTATTAATTCAGCCACAGATAACAAACCAAAAAAAACATGTTGCTACACTCCTGAGGTGCCGCCCTTGACCGGGAGCCCCGGGTTAGGGGAGAGCTTGGCCAGGGGATTTCCTTGACTCATCGCATTCTAGCAACTCCTTGTGGCAGGACAGGCGCCTGCACGCTGACTGAGCTCGTCCGTTGAATGGTGTGGCTGGCTTCCGGGTTAAGCGAGCAGTGTTAAGAAGCAGCGGTGCTTGGCGGGTCATGTTTCGGAGGCCGCATAACTCCGCCTCTAGCGAAGAGACAAGATCAACTATCAATTTGGACATCACGAAATTGGGGAGAAGAGGGGGATAATGTCATTTCTGCTCGGTCTCAAGACTAATTTTGTGCTTCAGTTGCACTTCTCCACTGAGAAAAGAGCTCCGACTGTGTAGCTACTTTTCTCCTCTAATTTTCGGTGTAGCCTACTTTTCTCAGGTAAAATGCAAGATACATTTAAGCTAAACATTGGGAAATATAGCTGGCTACATTCTTTCTAGGATAAACATTAGAAAAGAAAACCTTAATTATATGAGCTTGCTATGAAAAATTGTGGCTGCCAGCCAAATAGCATTGCACTTCTGTTATCCGATGAAAATGAAGCCATTTTCTGCCGAAAGTGTTGCACCAATGCATTTTTCTGTGAAGGAAAAAAGTTGCACTCCCCTGATCACTGTATTGAAGAAAAAAAATTAAACTTGTGTTGGTCCCATGTTTCATGAAATAAAAGATCACAGAAATGTTGCATATGCATGAAAATCATTTTCTGCACACATTTGTTGACATCCCTGTAAGTGAGCATTTCTCCTCTGCCAAGATAATCCATCCACCTGATAGGTGTGGCATCAAGAAGCTGCTGAAACTGCATGATCATTACACAGGTGCACCTTGTACTGGGACAAAAGGCCACTAAAATGTGCAGTTATCACAAACAATGCCACAGATGTTGACTGCAGGAATGTCTACCAGAGCTGTTGCCAGATAATGTAATGTTCATTTCTCTACCATAAACTGCCTCCAATGGCCATACAACCACAGACCATATGTATGGCTTCGAGTGGGCGAGCAGTTTGCTGATGTCAACATTGTGAACAGAGTGCCCCATGATGGCTGTGAGGTTATGGTATTGGCAGACAAGCTATGGACAACGAACACAATAGCATTTTATCAATTTGAATGCACAAAAATACTGACGAGATCCTGAGGCCCATTTTGATAGATAGGTCCGTATTAATTTATTTCAATTGACTGATTTCTTAATATGAACTAACTCAGAAATTGACATTTTATCTTATCCAGAGTGACTTACACAACCAATTTTGGTAAAGTGGCTTTCTCAAGGGCACAGAGTTTTCACCTAGTCGGCTCTGCGATTTGAAGCAGTGACCTTCCGGTTACTGGCCCACCTGTCAATACACAGTTGGACTCACCTACTCCCGCTTTCTCCCATCGTGTTATTGGCAAACAAACACATGACTGGCTCAACAGTAAGCTTCATAATGTAAAATAATGTGAGAGGTGAAATAAAGAATGTGATCTTATCTCCTAGTTGACTGCATGTGTTTAACGTAGCTACAAATATGATAATTTACAGAAAAACTTTGAACAAATAGTTTAAACTGTATTGAAAAACCATCCTGTGGTTATTTCCAAATACCCCAGTATACCGTAGCGGAGCAATTTCTGCATATTGCACCTTTTAAACCAACAACCACAAAGTGCTTCACATCGGACACGGTTCTGCCATGTCAAAAATGTGCCCGTGTCTATTTTTGTGTGCTTGTGGCTTTAAAAAAAATATATATTTAAAAAAAAAAGGGTCCATCTGAAGTCAATCAATTTTGTGACTTTAATTTAATTACAAGTAACCATTGAATCTTGAAGAATATAACCTATAAATGCCTCATGATCTTAGTTGAACTGTCCTATCCCATCAGAATCCAAAACATGCGCTTGTTTTTCTCCAATGTTCGTAAACAAACACTGTATAGCCTCAAAACATGATAAAAACTAGTCCTTGCATTGATAGCTCGGCCTATACATTTGAGAGTGGTTCCATTTCTCCAGCCCATCCCCCAGCTTTAGTCCAACAGTGGCAGGGAGATCTTTGTTGTTTAAACTGCTGCTTTCAGAAAATTATGCAATGTTATCAACTGCACGATCGAATGGGGCCCTACAGAGTTTAAGAGCTTTACTAACCAAACTGCTTAGACCCATGAAGCCAGAATCATAAAAAGGTGTCTTAATGGTAAACAGTCCAGCTTTAGACTAGGCCGTTACCTTCCTCTGTCAAGTGTCGAGCCTCCTCCCTATTTTACGATAAAGCCTTATATTATCAGGTCAACTCAAGAATTGTGTGAACGGAGGTCAGTTCTGATCAATATTGGTCTGTTAAGCATAACCCATCAGTCCTATCTGCTTTTAAAGGGTTTGCATTCTAGTGATAAACGACTAGCCAATGGTTTGGTCAACGATAGCGCTTCAATCTCTCCAGCTCCAACATCAACAACACGTCTGCTCAAACAGCAGAGCATGCTCAGGCCCCGTGGGACGTTACCAGCTGGTGGCTGCTCACACTACATAGCTTAATAAGGTGATTTACAGAGGCTAGTCCACACGTACACAACATATGCAAACCAAAACGCACCTAATAGTCTACACATAAGTCTCGAAACACCTTTGAGCTACAATAACAGACCAGGAGAACCAGATAATTACATGCATTATGCCAATCACAGTAAGACACACTGCCAGGACTACGCCAGCATAGTTGGCCAACTTCCAAATATTAAACAGTTATGCGGCGACCTTTTTAGCAGGCACTTGGTAGCCTGTGCACACAGAAGACTCAAAGGCCTCTGACCTTACAACACCAGGGAAACCCACTAATCCCAGTTTATTATGGACACGGACCATACAACACAAGCCACACACTCTCCTGCACTCACCAGCCATTCAGCCCACAGGTGCAGTAGCTAGTTAAGACTGTTAGAGGATTAACAAAAAATATAATTCCCTCATGTGTATGGAGCCAGGGAAAAGGACAAGTCCCAGTGTACTGTAAGCATCCTGTGGGAACAATAACAAATGAAGTGGAGCCCTAGTAGTGGTGGGGGCAAACAAAGGGCATATGGGGGGGATGCTGACGTGGGGGCTTTTTCAATCCTCCTTGTCGCTAATCCTCTGCATGGGTCTGACTACATATGGCAGTGTTGGGCCCAGCCAGTCAAATGACCCCTCAAGAGGAGCAGGAATCTCTAAGGGTGTAACGAATACCCCAGAGCCCTCCTACAAAGCCCACTGGAGAGCCCTAAGAGGAGGTATGGCCCTATAGATTACAGGGACAAGGAGGGTGGCCCAACCACAGAGCAAATCCAGCACTGTCTGGAGACTGGAGTGGAGCTAGCACTAGCCAAACTACTTTTACTGGCCATGAGTGCTGTGTGTGCCTAAATCCAAAATGGCACCCTGGTCCCTAGATATTGCACTACTTCTGAGTCCAATGGGCCCAGTTTAAAAGTAGTGCACTTTGGGACAAAGCCTGTGTGCCTGCTCTCCTAGAAGGGCTGTATGAGCCAGGACCCCACAGGTACGTCAATCATTCAAATGAGCTAGCAGTCAGTACATGGAACAAGTGAAGAGAATTCCTACAGGGTGTAAAAGCTGTAACAGATTGCTGTACAGTATGCACATACACAAGAAGAGTCCTCGCTCTCTGATTCTAAACACAAGCGTGGGCCGGCCTACCATTGGTCAGAACCACTCCCTGGGCCTGTAAACAACTGACCAAGTCTCTCGTCCTCCTCCAACTCCCTTCAAATAGGCACATGCCAGAGCAGTAAATTAGGGAAATACCAATGTCAACCAGCCAAAAACAGGCCTGGCCAATTGGAAACAGGAAGAAAAGGAAGAGAGCAGAGAGGAAAATAGGGTTCTGCCAAGTCAAGCATTGCAAACCCGAAAAACAAAATGTGCTACCTAACAAGCAAAGGTAACTTTATACCTCTCTAATTAGCTAGTACTGGCCACATGCCTTTTGACATTTATAATGCAGTGATCTGTGGTCTGAGGCTATGTGGGTTGTCACTGACTGTATGGGCAACTGAACGTGCTAGAAACTAGTTTTTCTACTTCAGTATAGTTTGTTTTACATTTTTTTTTAACAAGTGTCTATCATAGGCAGCTTAGCTATATGTAGAAGTGCTTTCTGTAGCCATAAGTGTCCAGATATGTCCTTTGAAATAAATGTTTGAATCCGTCGACTGTATTGCAATTTGTGGATTCAAAAACTATTTTAAAAAATGTGGGTGGCAAGTTTCTGCATGGCGATGACTGACGCCATGGTCCATTCAGACAGGTCCATTCTGCACTCTGTATTTAATGCAGACTTCCCCACCAGCACTCAGACAATAATATTACTAGCTCATAGGCTACCCCCCCAGTCTGAAACTCATTTTCTCTCAATCACTCCTCGTAACAGTATTACAGTAACCTTAGTAAATTAACCAGAATAAAAATAAAACACTAAACAGCAGGGCAGACAGCAGATCCTCCTAAAAGCTTTGGGCTTGATCCAAGTCAGCGGGGAACTTTGCTGTCAAAAACAACCCCTTGCATTCCTGTGTTAGTAGCCAGTAGGCTACATGGGTAATCGTGAGATTAACTCCCACTAGAACTGTAAACAGTATTCAGTTGGCCTGTGTGTGTGAACTTTTGAATGAAATTGGGATCTCTAACTGAAATTGTCATCGTCCCCTCCCCACAAAATGTTAAATCACATTGCAGCTGGCTCGCCTGCCCTCTCTCTACACTAATGTTGCGCGCGTGTGTTCAGTCTGTAGCGTATAGAATATCCTAGCCTACTCATTGGTGATAGGCCCTGCTTTACTGACGTTGCAAGCCAGGAAATACAACTTTTGATTGCTGATAGGCCTAGTACACGGTCCTGATTCAGTCTGTCTGGTGGCCGACCTGCCGTAGCCTAGGTGGTTAGAGCGTTGGGCCAGTAACTGAAAGGTTGCTGGATCAAATCCCCGAGCTGACATGGTAAAAAAAGTAATTCTGCCCCTTTACAAGGCAGTTAACCCACTGTTCCCCGGTAGGCAGTCATTGTAAATAAGAATGTTCTTAACTGACTTGCCTAGTTAAAGATTAAAAATATAAACTCAGCAAAAAAAAGTACTCACTGTCAACTGTGTTTATTTTCAGCAAACATAACATATGTTCATACAAATATTTACAAACTGAACGAGCCGCTCGAATAGGGCTTCAGAATCTTTTCCGCTATGAATCGACTCATCTTTCTACTAAATGTCTTGGTAAGTCACAGTATTTAACTAACTTTAAAGTACTTTTTTTTAGGAAAGAGTGGTCTGCAAGCAGGCAGCTCAAGATTATTTGATTGACAGGTCTGGTCGCCTAGTGGACGGCATTCCTTTCAGAAGCAGCATTCCTTTACAGACAAGTAAAATACCCGTTCAGTGGCGCTTCGAAACTATCTCCAGAGAAGGTTTTGTGTCGTCGTTAAAAATCCAGTGTACACTTGTAGTAGCCGAGTTGCATTCAAGGGTATATGAATGACTGCGGTAGATATAACTTCATTGCCCGGCCTTAGCGGTCCTACATGCGTAACAGGACCATTATTCTGCATTGTGAATTTACATTGGATTTTTATTTTTTTATTATTCAAATTTGAACAGAAAACATGTAAAAAATGTGCAGTTTAAAGGTTAAGCAAAATTGTTCATTTGTCACATCCCTAGTGTGTGTACACTGTTTACACTTAGCACTGGCTTGGATGTGGTGAGAGGCTGGGGCCTTGGGGGTCAGTGGAGCTGGGAGAATTGACCCAGATCCACAGTTGTAATGGCTGCTGTGTGTGAGGTGATAGTGGCAGTTCAGTAAGGTCACTTACAGCCAAAAAGATTGGAGTCAGCGTGGTAATGGGCTTAAAGTAGGTTTGAAAAATTCCGTAAGCTTTTTCAAGATTCCGTAAACTGGTTGGAAGATTAACAGAATCAAGAAGGAATAGGCAAGAAATCCAGGAATCCTCCAACCTGAGGATTTTGGTTAAGTTACCAAAGTCTTGCAACCCTAAAGACAAGGCAAGGGAGGGGGCCTTCACATGATGAAATGCAGTCCAAAACTGCCGTCCGACATGGCCGTGTTCAGTGTGGAGAATTTGCTTTCAAACCGGGTGAAAGGGGGAGATGCTACTACCTGGACCCACAGCACAAATTAATTTCTGTTGCTAAATGTATTTATTCGATGTGCCCTGCTGAACACGAACAAGCACTCTGGGGCCTGATCCGAGACAGACTTATCTGTTGTGTTTTTACAAATTGGGTTAAGGAGGGAGAGGGAGGTGTGTGGTTGGTTGATGGTTCTGTCCTGGGGGGGGGGGGGGGGGTCCAACTGTCAGTAAGGGGTGGACAAACAGAGGTTTGTCCAGACAGACAAGTTGACTGGGCTTAAATAGGAAGATATTGGACGATTTCCAATTAGATCTATTATTGAATTAGTCTTTTTTTAAAGTTTTGTTTTGGCCTCCTTTAATTGACACATTGAGAGTAGATAATCGTTGGCACTAAAAGAGCCAATGAGGCTCAGTGTCTTTTGCTTAGACTTAAGCTGCATACCAAATAGCATAGGGTGATAGGGAATATGGTGCCATTTCGGACAGGCTATATCTTTTCCCAGCTGGGTTTGTCTTCGGTCCTCATTTGAAATTAAGCGTCCGTTTCAGTGTAGTGCACGCTCCAGTATGCTTTACTTTTCAGCCTGTCTATATACATGTTCGCTGACAGGTAGTACCCTACAATGCTGCTAAAATAACACTATTTCAGCAGCCTATCACATTAATACTCGATAGGCAGGTTGCTGCTCCATTCAAAAGCTGGGTTACGTTCCACACCTGCGTCAGATAATCATAAAATGAAGACATGACAAAGCAAGTATATTATCAGAATGTCAACAAACAAGTATACTACTAATAATTCAAATGCAATTTGTTCCAGTTGCTGCTAGGCTATATGTAAGCGGTGGTGTGGACGTTGCAGCATTTCAAGGGTGAAATCATTTCACTGACAGTTGTGTTGAACTCAATAGACCCACATAGGCCTGTTTGCGGAAGGGTTTTTACTCCAACGCACACAAAGGCGTCTTTGACAGGGAGTGTTACCGCCACAGCAGCTGAGCTGTTTAACCAAGCGCGACAGGCCTTCCTCGAGTAGACTTGGGCCAACAGAGCTCATATGGAAGAGCAACACTATAGAGGGTACCATTAAAGTGCACTTTCTTGTCTTACATATGTGGGGGGGGGTTCTTAAAATATTTTCAGTAGATCTGAGTGATTAACCCCAACAACAAAAAATCAGTTATTAAACAACTAATTGGACAAATTCGGTTCAATTACTTGAATTTCATGTAGTTTTTTTTTTTTTCATGAGCCCAGCACGCCGATTCCTGCAGGAGAGAAATCATGCCCAGGCCTATGTGGGACGCTGGGCTGAAGGGAGTTGTAGTTTTTCATTTAAAAAAAAATCAGCCTAGTTCAGTACAACAATGTGGTAATTAACTGCAATGACCATAATCCATTGCGCCCATTTTTCCAGGCTCGGACCGAGATGAATACACGTTTATGCCTGCTATGTTAAGACACACACAGACCGCACGAGAGAAGAACACAACCAAGAGAGGGATAAAGACAGTTCATAAAAGTATGCCCGATCTACTTTGAAGAACTAGTAAAATGATTGTCAGACAGCTCTGCAGCATGCCTAGCTATATAGGAGGACTAAAGACGGTACAGTATGGGGTGCACAGAGAATGTTGTCTGGCTGTTTGATTGCTACTGCCTGCACAGAGATGAGATGACTGGAGGAATTAAAAATAACACTAGTTAAATAAAAAGCATGTAATATACAAAATTGTATTATTTCATAGTCATTTCCATTTTTTAAATGTCATTATGAATGTAAAAAAATGACTTTCAACACTAATTGCTAAGCAACACTTTTTTTGTTGTTGGAGAAATTCCAATGCATGTACTTTACAAATGGCAATAACTTGAGTATTTTCACACGTGACACTAGAATGAAACCCTGGCTTTAATTATGCGTAACACTTGTTGGATTTAATGTTCATGAATAAAATATTTTCACTGAATTGTAATCATTATTTGAATCCTTATCAGAAATTCCAAGTAGGAATTGTAGGTTGGTTTTAGTAATACTTCAACAAATGACACAATTGCAACCCGATCTCCAAACCATAATCTATAAATAAAAAAAGGCACCCATTTCACATGAGTACATTAAAACCTGTTGTGACTAGGGGGCCGTATTTTCATTTTTGGAAAAATAACGTACCCAAAGTAAACGGGATATTTTGTCAGGACAACATGCTAGAATATGCATATAATTAACAGCTTAGGATAGAGAACACTCTAATAAAGTTTCCAAAACTGTAAAAATATTGTCTGTGAGTATAACAGAACTGATATTGCAGGCGAAAGCCTGAGAAAAATCCAATCCGGAAGTGACTCATGTTTTGAAAGCTCTGCGTTCCAATGCGTCCCTATTGAGCAGTGAATGGGCTATCAACCAGATTACTTTTTCTACGTATTCCCCAAGGTGTCTACAGCATTGTGACGTAGTTTTACGCATTTATGTTGAAGAATACCCGTAAGCGGCTACATTGTGTAAGTGGTCAGCTGATGGCTCTCAGAGTGATTCTCGCGTAAAATACAGAGGTAGCCATTTTTCCAATCGGTCCAACTGAAAAACCAATTGTCCCGGTGGATATATTATCGAATAGATATTTGAAAAACACCTTGAGGATTGATTATAAACAACGTTTGCCATGTTTCTGTCGATATTATGGAGCTAATTTTGAATATTTTTCGGCGTTTCCGTGACCTCAATTTCCGGTCGATTTCTCAGCCAAACGTGAAGAACAAACGGAGGTATTTCGCCTAGAAAAATAATATTTTAGGAAAAAAGGAACATTGGCTATCTAACTGGGAGTCTCGTGAGTGAAAACACCTGAAGCTCAAAGGTAAACGATTTAATTTGATTGCTTTTCTGATTTCTGTGACCAAGTTACCTGCTGCTAGCTGGACATAATGCTATGCTAGGCTATCGATAAACTTACACAAATGCTTGTCTTGCTTTGGCTGTAAAGCATATTTTGAAGATCTGAGATGACAGGGTGATTAACAAAGAGCTAAGATGTGTCTCAATATATTTCACTTGTGATTTTCATGAATAGGAATATTTTCTAGTAATATTTATGTCCGTTGCGTTATGCTAATTAGTGTCAGTCGATGATTACGCTCCCGGATCCAGGATGGGGAGTATCAATAGGTTAAGCACCTGCCTTACATCAATTATTTCTATTGGTCCATATAGCGAGCTATACATGCCCACGTCACTAATCTTGTAAGGCTTGATTGCTGCATTAGTAACCAAGTGGGAAGTGAGAATTTCCCACCAGAGTTAGATAGGACTCCAGATAGATAAAACCCAATTCGGAATGTACATTGCGCTTGAGGGCATCCACCATTTTAATTGGTGAACTGGGTGGGCCTTCCCATCGGTGAAGTAAGGATCACACGATTCCATCCAGGTCATCAGCCAATGAATTACACACGTGAGCAAACGTTCCATAAATATAGGTGGCATTAAATCACTAACCTTGTTTGAAGAGGTATTAAGGCAACATACTGACAGTACATACCCTTGCAGTTTTTTTGCCAACACATAGAAGTAGTAGAGAAAGAAAAGTACTACTTCAAAATGGAGATTGCCTCACTGGCGCTGCCCGTGCGCTCAGACGCCATAATGGGACATGTAAAGATGATATTCATCATTCTTTACCACATAAGACTGGGGGGAAAAAAACATTTAAATGGCCCTCCAACTGGTAATTCCTTGTGGGAAACGTATTTATCGTCGCTCAAGTCAGACTTCTCCCGCATGTCACCTACTAAGGAAATTACCTTGATAAATGCAACTACAAAATATTTTTAATGCAATCTATTCATACGGTTTTTGAGCACTATAATTTGTTTACAAGCCTGATAGCTGTACTTTTAGTTTATGGTTGACACAGCTTGTTGGCCATTAGCCAAATTGGGTGTTTCTCAATGAGTTCAAAGTGTGCAAATGCATCCAACTGGTATTTACGACTTGAAATGGTAAATTAACCCTCCCACTTGGAGCTGAAGGATGATCGACTAGTTTCCCCACTTGTATCTACCAGTTGGAGGGCCGTTCAAATAGATTTTTTCCCAGTTGTATGTGGCAAACAGAAATATCATCTTTGTATATGTCCCATTATGGTGTCTGTGAGCACACAGACGGCGTGATTGAGGCCATCTCCATTTTGAAGTAGTCAATTTTCTTCTACTATTACGAGTTGGCAAACAAACTGAAAGGGTACATACTGCCATCCAGAGTTGTTTGACCAGGTATAAAGTAGAGATCGACCAAATAGGATTTTTCAACGCCGATACAGATTATTGGCGGACCAAAAAAAAGCAGATACCGATTAAATCGGACAATTTTTATTTATTTATAATAATGACAATAACAATACTGAATGAACACTTATTAACTTAATATAATACATCAATAAAAATCTATTTAGCCTCATAAATAATTAAACATGTTCAATTTGGTTTAAATAATGCAAAAACAAAGTATTGGAGAAGTAAAAGTGCAATATGTGCCATGTAAAAAAGCTAACGTTTAAGTTCCTTGCTCAGAACATGAGAACATATGAAAGTTGGTGGTTCCTTTTTAACATGCAACTTCAATATTCCAAGGTAAGAAGTTTTAGGTTGTAGTTAATATAGAATTTATCTGACTATTCCTCTCTATACCATGTGTATTTCATTAACTTGTTATGGCTGCATCCCTTTGTTCTCAATTTCCACCCGAAGACATACCCTAATCTAACTGCCTGTAGAGGCATGCCCCAGAGGCAAGGATATGCATATTCTTGGTATCATTTGAATGGAAACATTCTGAAGTTTGTGGAAATGTTAATTGAATATAGGAGAATATAAGTGGAAGATAAGAGAAAGAGCATACGTTTTCTGTTTTTTATTGTTGTAGAATCATCTTTCACATGTACTAGAATAGCCACACAGATAGGATGCTGGAGATAATTTTGATGGATAACACAAGAGGGCAACTGTAGGTGTGCAAAGTTTGACTGATAACTTCAGGAATGGGTGAGCTACATGACATTTAGCATGAAGTCACCCAGGTGTCCCACACAAGTTGCCCAAATGTACCCAAGTGGCCGAATTGGTGAAATGACCTACAACTATATACAATAGTGCAAATAACTATATACAACATATCAAAAAGCAATTCTAACACACACAAAAAAATGTTTAAAAAAATATTCGAAAATAAATATATATTTTTTTAAACAGTACACCCTTTGGAAGTCCTCGTCACAATATTTTGCTGCCTGTGCCATGTCCCATAGCAGTCTCTTTCTGATGTAAAGCAGAGGCAAACTGAACAAGTGGTGCATTTCATGCGACACAGAACACAACGACGCCTCCATGCTGTGCCCTTTTGGCCCTGAGGCACAGTCATGCCTGCAGTAATGAACTGTGGCATATGAACACCACTGGGGGCAGAGGTAGAGCGGGCAGCTTTGCACCAGGGGCTCCCAGTCGGAGTCGCTATCACTGTGAAAGAAAACATTTAAAACATATTTGTATTGTATGAGCCTTTTATCATCACATAAAATAAACAGATATGTATTGTATAGAGCAGAGGGAACAGTCACTAAGGTGAAGTGCTGTTCCATTCAACTCCGGCCATTGTTGTAGGCCTGCCCTCTCCTGAACAACACCCAATGGCTATTTCATATGGAAATGGAGAGGAGTAGCAGGCGCAGTGGCCATGTGTGTTTGCTGTTCTACTCCATTTGAATAATAATATATATATACACACATACACACACAAACCACACATTTCATTGCAAAAAATATATATATATTTTTTCTATATAATATATATTTTTTATATTTCATAAAACGGTATTAGCACTTACCCGTCCAGAAGTACGTCCTGTCCTTGCAGAAACAGCTCCTCAGTTTGTTTCAATCATAACACTCCAAGATTCCTCAAACAAAAAATCTCTCACTTTCACTTTAGACTTTGACTTCGCTTTTCCTGATTTATTCGCCATGATATCTTCAATGAAATCGTTGAAACTACAACTTTCCGAAATACAGCTGCGCGTAAAAAGCCTTTACAGCAACTCCTCTGATCGTCAAGGCGAGAATGGAGTTCCCTGCGCGTGCGATTACAAACAAGGAATTGTGGTCCAACCCAAAACCATTACATACTCGCGTTTACCTCAGCTCATTGGCTATCTACCCAGCTAGATTTCAAGAAGATCAGTAGTCATTGGGCAGAAATATAGTCAATCAATTAAGCTTCGCTAAAATTATTGGTGCGTAAGGTAGTCATTGCTAGTTGTCTTCAAATCAGTTCACTTCAGTCAATACTCCCCGCAAAAAAAACAATGATGTTTGGCTGTGTTGCAAACATCCAGAGGAATGCACTGAAACTAACCATGACTAGATAAACAATTGTTTACGGTGTGTAATCACGTCGAATGCTCCGTAAAAAATTGATACAGATGGAATTCACGGCACGAACGGTTTACAAAATGTTTCGATTTAGTCTTTAAAAATTGATTTTAATCAAAGAAAACGACACTTCATTTTATCACTGGGACCCTCAGGAAGATGAATAAGAGCAAGATATCAGAATGTAAGTCATAATTTTACCTTCAGATGTGAATGTGTAAAAACTGTCATGGCGGAAAATGTTTCGGTTGTTGATTGCTCTTCTAAAACAAAAGCATGGTATTTGATCTCTGTAATAGCTATTTTAAATTGGAAAACGTAGTTTGATTACCAAGATTGTAATATTTTGAAGGGTGTACGACACTTGCATTTTCAAGAATGTTTAATGTTACGAAGTTGTATTTTTAGTTGTCACTCTGAAATTTCCCCTGATGTTGATCCCTGTACAGCCATAACAGGTTAATATTATCTTGGTTTCATTGTGTAGTTCTGATAGAAAGGATGAGTCGAGCTCATTTACAAATCCGTCCCATTCAACATAATGAATGATGTTCAATGTCATACACGTTGTATTTAACTAATATGCATAGAAGTTATTAGGATGTTTGCAAGTATTTTTCAAGTAGCCCAATAAAAATGATATTGCACGCAACGGATTGCGCTTCTAGTAAGGGGGCGTGGTGTTGTTTGACAACATGAACATGGAGTTCGTCGTTTGACCGCATGCTTATGCAAACAAATGGGTTTGTCAGGGTATTTAGCATTTAATCAAATTACCGAGATTGCTATATGGTTTTTAATGATTGGCCAAAAATGAAAGCACTGTTGCATCAATGTTTATGGATATTCCAGACAAGAGGTACAGGAAATGTGTTTTTCAAAGCAGTAACGTTAATCACAAAACAACCCTTAATACAAATAAATGTGTCGGCAAATGTCCGTAATTTAAACATTTGACAGGACAGTATATAAACTGCTAGTGATTGCGCAACAACGGTGTACTACAGCATGTTGATTGGCGAAAGGCTAACGTATCTGGCTAGCCAGTTAGGACACTGCAAAAAGTTTCGAATGGGTTAAATATTAGTGTGTGTTCATATATGCCCAGCAAGACAATGGGTCCATAAAAAAAACTATACATTACTCAAATTTGTCGTTCAGCAATTTGTGAGTTGGCCGTCGAACTAACTTGCTATCTAGCTTCATTGCTAACTGTCTCGCGCGAGTACAAGTGCTCGAGCACGGAGAGCACATGGTGGAGTGTGGCTGGAACTGCAACCCAACCCTTTGAGACAATAGCGAAGTGGGCAAACACGTTTTCCTCGTTCAAGCCAAACGACTTACTGCCTTGAAATAAGCATGCATTCGTGCATATGCTATTAAACTAACTCACCATCATGCTTTTGGACGGTGGTCCATGTCTCCCCTTCAGTCGCCATGGCGCTGTCTTGAAATGGTTGTTTACCGTTTAATAGCAATCCCCACCGTTTGATCTGTCACGAAAACAAATAGCAGAAACGTGCAAAACAGCGTGAACAAACAAAATGTGCATCTAAAGTATACATTGATGTTATGCACATGCATGGCGAAAATTGTGAGAACGTTCATCCTCACCCTCAGTTTGCTTGCTCGCGCTATATAACGTCAGCTATAATACCCCCCAATTTTGAAATGCAGTAGCAAAATTAATATAAAATAAATTCGACACTTTCTTTTTATGAAAGTAATATATAACTACTACTCCTTTCACAATAAATCTGACAAGAGCATGGGAAAACTGATGAGCAAAGATAACTAGTCCGTGCACCTTTCAGCAGCGACCTGAAAAATAAACAAAGTCTGTTTTTAACTTTGGAACGTCTGTCTTAATATCACGTGAAGAAAGCGCGAGCGGGGAGTGGTTAATACATGGGCAAGTCCTTATCTGTTCTGGCCAATCATTTGGGGTTAGTGTTATCCGAGATCCTTGGGACGTCCCTACCCTAAACCCTAAACGTATCCCCTACCGTTACCCTAATCAACGGTACCTAACCGTAACCATTTTTTATTTCAACTTCAATGGGGTCGTCCCATGGAACCGAGATTGCAAGGACCAATCATACAATATAGACAGGACAATGGAGGTCATAGATTTACAATCACAAGCAACAATCGATACATTTCATGAAGCTTGACCATACTCCTCATAGCATGTTTCAATGCTGTTGAAACATGCTATGAGTAGTATGTTTTTTTTACCTTATGGTGTTCTAGCAACATTACACCACAAAATAATTATCTGCTTGCATTTGTAAAAAAGGAATGAATCCTATGTATGAATGAACAAGGCAGCTTTAATTTGCATACAAATGTAATAACACAATCATATGCTCTGATGTACACACACAATTGCCTTTAGTACAACTGAGCAAGGCACATTAAATGCAAAGCTGCATTCTCATTTCTAACAAATAGCTCCAGTGGCAAATGTGAGTGATGTATGGCTTCCTCTTCCTTCAGTTGGATTGGGGTCAGAGTCAGACTCGTGTCTCTGACCTACTGATGACACCAGCTCCCCCTGAATATCCTTGTTACTGGTTTATTTCCAATATATTTTATATAAAACACAAAAAAAATCTAGCTAAATGTTTATCAAATCCATATAAACAATTGCTTGATTTAAGCGAATTGGAGTCAATTTAGCCCTGGTCATGGACCACAGTCCCACTGCACTGCAGCCTGATCTGAGTAAAAGCTTGCTCCCCGTTTTGCACCTAGGGGCCAATTACAGGAAAGGACCCAGGGTACAAACATTCAGTGAGCTCTGGCTGCGTGGCCCTTACACAGCTTTATCGACTCCGTTTACTTGGAGAGCCACAGAAGTATAAAACGTGTAGCCATTGGCGCTTTAGAGACAAAGATGGGTGAAGCTAATGCCTCATTGGGAAAGAGAAGAGTAAATGAAAGGTGGCCAATTGGGATGTCACAAAGGGGGTGAAGGAGTAACTCAGCAAGAGTTGATGTGGGTATTTTTCTTCCTCTTTCAAGAATTTACTTATCCCCAAATCCCTTCCCCTGCTTACTGATAACAACAAGAGCGGGCCTTAGAGCTGAGAGAGAGAGAGTGTTGACTCAAATATTATATCTAGTTAATGTGGGATATAAAAGGATAAGGAGACCCCCCTACACTTTGCCCATGCGGTCAAGAAAAGGGCCGGGTTAAAATGTTTAAAATTATAAACTGTAAAAACAAAAAATGTATATTGAAGCAAAAGTGTCGCTAAATTATTTCTAAAAGTTAAACCCTGAACATGTACCTAATTTTAAGTTATCTTTTACCCCTTGGAGCAAAAAAACAACAACAACAACCTAACAAATACATGGTGAGGTGGCCGAGTGGTTAAGGTGATGGATTGCCAATCTATTGTGCTCTGCACGCATGGGTTTGAATCCCATCCTTGTCGGTGGAAGACATTTTAATGTAGGTGTTGTAGCTAAATTACTAAGTGTAAATGGCAAATAATGGTATCTCTCTACTACCTACTCTCCCTCAGGAGGCTGAAAAAAAAATGCTGCTTGGCCACTAAGTCCCTCACAAAAGTCTACAGATGCACCACTGAGCGCATTCTGTCAGGCTGTATAACAGCCTGCATTGCCAGCAACCGCAGTGCTCCCCAAAGGGGGGTGCGTTCCAACGCATCACCAGGTGCACACTGCCCGCCCGCCAGGAAATCTCCAGGACCTGGTTTCACAGGAAGGCCAAGAAGATCATCAAGGACTTCAACCACCTGAAGCACAGCCTGTTCACCCTGCTAGGATCTAGAACAGTGATTTCAAACCTTTTTCGGTTACTGTACCACCAACTGAATTTTTCTCCAACAGGAGTACCCCTAAAGTACCCCCTCATGTGCATTTTACCAGTAAGTGTATGGTCTCATGAGTCTTCTCAAGTACCCCATGTAGATAGGCCCAGTACCCTTGGTTGGGAACCACTGATCTAAAAGACGAAGCCAATACAAGTGCATCAAAGCTGGGACCAAGAGACTGAGAAACAGCTTATATCTACAGGCCATCTGACTGTTAAACATTAATCACTAGCTAGCCTCCGCCCGGTACCCTGCCCTGAACCTTAGACACTGCACTCTACCCTGCGCGTTAGACTGCTGCCCTATGTACATAGTCATTGAACACTTGTCACTTTAATACTGTATTATTGTCATGGCTCATCCTATATATTTTTTTCATACAAAAACATATAAAACATAAAAATACAAAAAAAACACTGAAAACAAGGCAGGGAAGGAGTTCAATAAAGCATTGGATATCAAATGAATACATGATTGACAAGATTGGATATGATTAAGCTAGAGTTTGATGATATGAGAGTGCAAGAGACAGACAGAAATAGAGAAAACCAAGATAGTATCAGAGAATGAAACAGAGAGTAAGAGAGATATGTTAGGTTGAATAAGGCAGCCTATAGTTACCCTACAAATGATTGACTGGAATGAATCAAATCAACATAATAGTGATGACATACTGTATGAATAACTTCTGAATCACAGATGTCTGTGTTCATGATGTGATGCTGCATAAAGCAAGCTCAGCCCTGTTAGTAGATCTATTGTCCAATTGTAATTGTTCTCTTTTTCTGTGTAAAGGGCCTAGGGTGACCACATTTCAAATATTAAAATGTAGGAGAACAGGATGATTTTGCTGGACATTCACAGGACAGTCTCACCTACATGACATTTTCTGAGGAGGCAGCACCGACAGATGTAGCCTATTGAATCTCATTATACACTGAACAAAAATATAAAACCCAACATGCAACCATTTCAAGGATTTTACTGAGTTACAGTTCATATAAGGAAATCAGTCAATTGAAATTAATTAATTAACCCCTAATCTATGGATATACAGATATGCATATGTTGGTCACAGCTACCATAAAAACAAAGGGGCGTGGATCAGTAAACCATTCCATATTTGGTGTGACCACCATTTGCCTCATGCAGCGCAACACATCTCCTTCGCATAGATGGGTGGTGACATGCTCAATGGGTGGTGACATGTCTGGTGAGTATGCAGTCCATGGAAGAACTGGGGCGTTTTCAGCTTCCAGGTATTGTGTAAAGATCCTTATGACATGGGGTCGTGCATTATCATGCTGACATAGGAAGTGATGGTAGAGGATGAATGGCATGGCAATGGGCCTCAGGATCCCATCCCATCATGCATTCAAATTACCATCGATAAAATGCAATTGTGTTCATTGTCCGTAGCTTATGCCTGCCCATACCATAACCCCACCGCCACCATGGGACACTCTGTTCACATCAGCAAACTGCTCGCCCACACGACGCCATACACAATGTCTGCCATCTGCCCGGTACAGTTGAAACCTGGATTCATCCCCGAAGAGCACACTTCTCCAGTTCGCCAGTAGCATTCGAAGTTAAGCATTTGCCCACTGAAGTCGGTTACGACACGCCGAACCCTGGTGAGAGGACGACGAGCACGCTCATGAGCTTCCCTGAGATGGTTTCTGACATTTTGTGCAGAAATTATTTGGTGGCTGGTCTCAGACATTCCCGGAGGTGAAGAAGCTAGATGTGGAGGTCCTGGGCTGGCGTGGTTACATGTGGTCTGCCAAATTCTCTAAAACGATGTTGGGGGAGACTTATGGTAGAGAAATTAACATTACATTCTCTGGGCAACAGCTCTGGTGGACATTCCTGCAGTCAGCATGCCAATTGCACTGTGGTGTTGTGTGACAAAACTGCACATTTTAGAGTGGCCATTTATTGTCCCTTACCTGTGTAATGGTCATGCTGTTTAATTAGCTTCTTGATATGCCACACCTGTCAGGTGGATGGGTTATCTTGGCAAAGCATAAATGCACACTAACAGGGATGTAAACAAATTTGTGCACAAAATTTGAGCGAAATAAGCTTTTTGTGTGTATGGAACATTTCTGGGATATTTTACATGTTGTGTTTACATTTTTGTTCAGTGTATAATATGCATCCTCCAATTGCAACGTCTGCCTATTCCTATACATATTCTCTTAAGAACAATATAAAGCCTTCCTATATTTTGTTTCATTCTGCCTAGTGGCACGTGCGAGTTTTGGCCACATGAGAAAACAATTGTGACTATTCAGCTAACCATCCTAAAATCTCATTAGAAATTAGGTGATGTATTTGTGTAACAGTAACTTTTTATACAGTATTATTATATTTGTTTCTGTTATGTAGCACACCCATCTTTTAATATTGTGGGGTGGTTTTGTGCTCTATGGAACACTAGTCAGATTGAATAAGGTAATACAAATCTGTGGGAAGATCATTGGAGAAAGCCAGGAACCCCTCAGGGACATCTATATAAAACAAGTGATGAAAAAGGGGATAAAAATATCCTTGGGCATTACACACACACTCAGGCATTGTGGCCCTTCCTCCCGCTAACCGCAACCAATCAATCATGTCCCACATTAAATCAACAAATTCAAACACCACTTATTTAGAAAAATCATTGATTTGTCCTATATAGACCTTCCAACCTGTCTCTTGGAATCACGTTGCGCTTATGATAAGATATATATATATATATATGGTGTGGTAGGCCTAATGGGGACATTAAATACCTCTCCATTGTTGAGATCTGATATTCTGCAGTGCGTGCCAATATGTCTGGCTACTGAACTCTCATCTCCCTGACCTTGGCCAGCTGACCTGATTGGTTGCCATGTTGCTTGGCAACTATTATTCTGATGCCAGACATATTTAGCAAATCAGCTGCAGGCAATTATCTGGTTTGTATCGATTAGGCTACTTTGACCCGTCTCCACCAGTAGATGCTGTATATCTGTGCTGTGCCCTTCACCTCAGGACTTCTCCCATCCAAGGACTTCCACATGTGGACACCTTTTGTCCTACAAACTCTGGACTCCTTAGTGTTTGTGTTTCACTGTCCATGTAAGTGGACTTTGTGGAGCCAGAGTGCCTTTATTACTTCAAGTTATATTCGCCTACATATTGTATATTCCTGTTCCCTATAGGTAACAATCCATTTATTACATTGTCACTAGCCAACTATACCTAACTGTCAGCCAGTATAACTTGGTTAGTATTTCACCTGTATGTAATATGCCATGTTACATCACATGTTTTGTACCCTTTTGGTTTAGTTATAATAAGTAGGTCTACTTTGGTTGTTGTCTAATTAGTAACACCAAATATGTTATGCGGTAACACCCTTGCCATTGAGGCCTAAAATGGCCGCAGCCGCCATGTACCACATCCAATACGGCTGCCGCTTCTAGTTGTTTGCAAAGGAAAAATGCCCCTCACTCAGTAGTGTTAGTCATTAATCCCCATTAATTGAAATAGGCCTACCTTGGACATTGACGTGACAAACAGATATATACCCTTCAAAGTAATTACCTAGATTATAATGGTCTACATTAACTATTATTTAGATATATGCTATAAAAAAATGCTATCAAAATTGGTTTTATCAAGTAAAAAACTTGACGTGAGAAATGCATAGAGATTAAAATTATGTTTGATATGCCTTGGAGTATAAAGACCGTACTGGTTGCACTTCAGGAAAAAAATCGCGTGGGTTATATTGCATGCAATTACTGAAATCCGCAAAAGATGCGACTCCGGTGGGACTCGAACCCACAACCTTTGAATCACTCCTCAAGTGCTTGACTAGAAGTCCAATGCGCTATCCATTGCGCCACGGAGCCACCTGTTGATAGCATACGGACTAGCTAATATAAGGTTGCGGTGTCCCGAAATACCTTACATAATAACGTCACAATGGTCGCGTCATATGTGAAGGAAGACAAGTTTATTATTATTCATTTTTTTGTGAAGACAGAAGTGTAGATGTCAAATGCTGTTTTTGTGTACATACACTAAACAACTCAGTTCCACAAAAAAAGAGGAGTGCATTGTAAGTGAATAAAGTATAATCTACATTAGCCCAGATAATTTTGCTGTGGTATGCATTGAGTAACACTAATGTAATTTGCTGGTGGCTTCTGGCCGAGATCTAAAACAGTTTAAGTTTAGCTTGCCACGGACGAGTTTAGCAGTGAATGGAACAGAAAGGGACAGCTATTTCGCATTGTCAATAGGGAAAGAATCACATGTTGTTTAGTGAAATAAGCGAATATATGGCGCTAGCTGACATTGTAACTATAAGAACAGCTGATCCTGAGACGAGGTTAGCGTTTTAGAAATTTGTTAAAATAACATACGTGACTAGCTGAAGCCAGAGCCCGGATAGCTCAGTCGGTAGAGCATCAGACTTTTAATCTGAGGGTCCAGGGTTCAAGTCCCTGTTCGGGCGATGTTTTTAATATTTTTACCTGCTAAATATTGCTGGACAATCTTACATTTCATTAGCTAGCTAGGCGGCTGAACGAAATGTTGCACTCAAAGGCACATTGAAGACCCCGCCCAAGTTGTATTCTGTGTTTACACTAATTTGTTAAATTCACAAGGTTCGTTTCTTATATTTGAAAATAAAAGAGAACCGCACACTCTAGGAGCTCAGATGCAAAAATGTAATTACCAAAGTTTCTAAATTAAAGATCCAGACAGCCTCTCGTTTTAACAATGGAGAGAAACAGTCTATTTCTTGCCTAACATCATTATTTGGAAACGGTATATTGATGATATTTTTGTTCTATGGAGAGGTGATGCAAAACTGCTCCAGGCTTTTCTTAACTCCTGTTCTGATCATTTGAGATTTACTATGCAATCTGATACACGTCAAAACAGCTTTCTTGATCTTCTGATCTTGTGTGAAGATAATGTTCTATACACTGATTTTTACAGGAAGCCAAATGATTTGATTTGATCGTAACAGTTTGTTGAGGGCTGATAGTTGTCACCCACTTCCCTTGAAAAATAGTTTGCCCTACAGCCAATTGTCGAATCAAAAGAATTTCGACAGAAATATGGCTGAGACGCAAAGAAAGTTCAAGGAGAGGGGCTACAAAAATGATCAGATTAATATTGCCATTGAAAAAATTCCAAACAAAACGAGACGACCTTTTTCAAGGTCAGTCTCGCAAAAAGACGCATTCTTGTGTTCTAACTACCCGCTATTCAAAGCGTTCTGAACAATTAAGGGAATTGTTCACAAACATTGGCACATTCTAAAATCCGATGATAGTCTCGGTAATGGGTTTTCGAACCTTCCCTTGGTCGTATTCTCGCGGGGCAGAAATCTCAGAGACCAATTGGTACACTGATTTACCAACCCAAGATATTCCTGAACAACGTCTATTTGCGCCCCTACTGGCTGTGCTCAATGCAATGGTACTTATAAAATGTAGATTCCTCAAACACCCACAAACAGGGAAATCGATCCCAATCAAAGGTGTTATTACGTGTTCCACCAAGGCAGTTGTCCTTGTGGTAAAAATGATGTGGGTAAAACAAAGCGCGAATTAAAAGTACGTATCTCAGAGCATCGTAGCACCATTAGGTGTAAAAACGTTACTTACCCAGTTGCGGCCACCTTCTTGGAGGCAGGCCACTCGATTTCGTCTCTACGTTATATTGGCATCGAACATGTCACCCTCCCTAGGAGAGGGGGTGACCTTGATAATTTATTGTTAAAACGAGAGGCTGGATCTTTAACTTAAAGACCCTTGTTCCCGTCGGTCTCAACGTAGACCTGAAGCTATTCTTGTGATTGTGACTTTGCCATTGTTTGTAAGCTTGTGTCGTCTAAAAGGAATGTATATGATCGTATGCTATCCATTTGTTGTTTGTATGCCATTTTAATATTTGATAATTAACCAATGATATTATGCCACTCTTGGCCATGATTACAGACACCAGTGTCTTTTGACACTATATAAACGAGTCATCCCGCAGTGTTTGTGATTATACCCTGATGAAGACAGCTTGGCTGTCGAAACGTTGGTAATTACATTTTTGCATCCGAGCTCCTAGTGTGTGCGGTTCTCTTTTATGTTCAAGTTTACTTCTCTAGCCAGCACCTTGCCTAAATAGGTGTGCGTTTATTTTTCTTCTAGATCGTTTCTTATATTTACCAGTTTTAAAGGCCTCCAAGCTGTAATTATGTAATAGTCAATAAGAAATAAAGAATAGCAGTCTACTTTCACATAATTTGATTGGAATATCACTTTCAGGGCCCTCTGGTGAACGTTTCTCGATGTGGGGCTCATCTGGGCATTTCCCAAACATGCCGCTATGTGGAGACATAGCCCATAAAGACAAACAGTACATGGTCAAGACCTAGGCCCCTTTTCAGTGCTCGACTTTCGCCTACATAAAGAAAGTGGGTGCCCATTCAACGTAGCCTAGAATTACGTTTCTATTACTTCTAAACAAAATAACTTTGTTCTCATAGGCTTACAATGTCATTTTAACAGTCACTAAGGTTATATTTGGTGGTGATCTTTGCTAAATTATTTTGGATGTAGCATTTGTGAGCTAGAACTCTAACGCCCATTGACAGTCTGTAGCAAAACATTTTACTTGAAGTTGACGTGTTTAAGTATGCCGTTTATTTGCAATGACACGTATATTAAGCAAGACATTCATACAAGCCTTAATCCAATTGTACAACCCAAAGGTTGTGTAACATGTAACGTTAGTTGCATGCTTTTTTTTTGCCTCAGTTCTATGAGAACTCCGGCTTCTGCACCAAACTTGCAGTAGTCACCCTAGTGTCGCAATGTTTGCAAACACAGAAAGTGGTCTACAGGCATCTTATTTCCAACTTCTCTGATGGAACAGTATTGCTATTTTTTGGGGAATCCTGCAACACAGTCTCATCGATGCATGTGTAAGTGACAGGCAAGGTTATTGAATGATAAATTAATGATTCTAACACAATATATGCAATTCAGCATACCCTTCTATTCAAATCTATTTATAGTAGAGTGCATACATTTTCATGTGGCCTTTGTGGGAATCGAACCCACGACCCTGGTGTTGGTAGCACCACTTTCACAAATGAAATGAGTGAAACAAACCAACACAAAACAGTTGAGTACAATAGAAATACTTTTAATTTGATGTTTTATCACAGGCATCAACGTTAACAAGATTCTTTAAAAAAAAGCTGATTTAATTCTCTCTCAGTTCAGTTCATTTCTCTCGCTCACTCACACGCGCATCCCCATACACACCCAATGGACAAAGAAAACACTGACAGATTCTGCTGGATTAAAATCATCATCAACCCTAGTAGACATCCTACTCTCTTCTGCACACACATACGATAGTGCACGCACACGCTTCAACTGGGGTTTTCTTGATGTCTGGAGTCACTTCTACCTGGACAATGCGGAGATCCTGAGAAAGGGAGGTTTTATTGTGTGAAAATAGTGAACAGATAGGGTTACAAAGTAAATATCAGGTCGTCAAAGAAAGTGGTGTCCTAAATCCAATTCCTCCCATTCTACATTTTAGTCATTTAGGAGACGCTCTTATCCGCTAGGCTATCCCTCATTCTTCCTGAAGTGTGTGACAGAAATTCCACCTCCAACTGGGAGGCAAACTCACATCAATCAACACCTTAACACAGTATACTCAAAAAGCGTCAAGGCATTGTGCATGTGAACTTGTTTAAACCCCCCCCCCCCCATGCTTTCCAAAACATTGAATGGGGAGGGAGGAACAGCACACTTCAGGGATAATTGAAAGTGGGCAAAGGACACGTGAGACTGTACTCACTGTAACTTCTCCTGCAGCAGCTCCAGCCTCTGTCGGTCTACGTAGCGCGAGAAGAGAGAGAGCAGGTTGGGAGGGGTGAAGAGAGGAGGGGACAGGGACGAGGGGGGCACTTTGAGCAGCTCCCTGGTCACAGAGAACACCAACTCCGTCCTGTGAGAGAGATGGGAGGGAGGGAAACAAGCAAAAGGACACAGACAAGGTGGAGAGAGTTAGTACACTGCAACCACAATAAACAAACCTTAGTGTTTTGAACATTAAAAAAAATATATTATAGGTTTGTAGTTGCTGTGTGTATTTCCGAACCCTGTCGCTAGGTGGTGACATTGACCATGCATCGTTAGCTATTACCAGTACCTTATTTTTATGGAACAATTCTAGCTAATATTGCTAAATGTAAAATCTAACAACCATTTTAAATTTTGCCAATCAAAAAACACACACACAGGTTTATGAATTAGTAAAAGTAGGGCTGTGCTCACCATCGATTGTCATCCATGAGTTGACAGTTAAGGTCAGAGCTTTGCATTCGCTCTCCTTCACTCAGGATCAGGTAAAGCAGCGTCACACCAAACTGGGAGGATGGAGAGAGGAGAAAAGGAAAGAGAGATGGTAGAAAAGGAGAGATGGGGACAGAAAGTGAGTGCACTGACTTCATGCCATCATGGGCTTATTCATCATTGAACCTTAACCATCATCACTGCTAGACAGAGAAAGGTGCACTATTTTGCATCATTCTAACCGCAGGCAGATTGTATAGTGGGTCAGTGCAGGTACCTTATTTTGCAACACTTTGGACAGTTGACCCTCGCTGCCTTGCAGCTCCTGCAGCAAGTCTGTGAGGGCAGCGCTAGATAGGGAAGAGATCACCACAGCAACGGGCTCCACCAACCAGCACAGCGCCTGGGGGAGATGGGAGGTGCAATTATAGACCACTTATGAGCATTATATACATCTACGTAGGTGAGTCTGTCTCTGTGGGCTTGAGCATCTCATTGAGAACAATCATTTTTTTTGCAATAAAGATCCAACGCTAACCAACTGTGTGTGTGTGTGTATGTGTGCCTCCATCTATACCTGGTCCTGTTTGTCTTTCTTGGCCAGGGCGTGCAGGTTCCGGGCAATCCCCATGACAACGGTGGCAGCCTGCAGCGGAGGCAGGAATGGGATGAGCCTGGAGATGAGGCGCTTTCCCTTACGCACCGACATGATCAACAGACACTGCTCGTCACTCACTCTGCGGGATGGGGGGGGGGGGGCAGTTGGAGGAGAAGGAGAGTGAGTCTGTGGTGAATATTAATGATGGAGGAAGCATTAGCCTTTCGGGACAAAAAAGTTAACTGAAACTTAACAGTGAACATTAGTGACTGCAGGTTCGCTGATGGAGCGGTAGAGATGCAGGGTATGGGGGGGGGGTCATATTGTCATCCCCTCCTCTCCTCCGAATAATTCCAAATCGTTCCCTAGCCCCTTCGCCCTAGGCGATCGTGTACACTACCATTCAAAGGTTTGGGGTCATTTAGAAATGTCCTTGTTCTTGAAAAAGCTAAGCAAATTTTTTGTACGTTAATATAACATTAAGTTGATCGGAAATACAGTGTAGACATTGTTAATGTTGTAAATCACTATTGTAGCTGGAAATGGCTGATTTTGAATGGAATATCTACATAGGCGTACAGAGGCCCATTATCAGCAACCATCACTCCTGTGTTCCAATGGCATGCTGTGTTAGCTAATCCAAGTTTATCCTTTTAAAAGGCTAATTGATCATTAGAAAACCCTTTTGCAATTATGTTAGCTCAGCTGAAAACTGTTGTGCTGATTGAAGCAATAAAACTGGCCTTTAGACTAGTTGAGTATCTGAAGCATCAACAACTGCTCAAGCAGAAGAGGAGTTGATGCCTTCACACAGCACACGCGGGCTGTCCAGAGCAAAAAGAAGTGCTCGTCAATCCACTCGCTGTGCTTATTTATTTTAAGGGAAGTGAATTACAAAAGTAAACCTTCAATAGTGAACCTACTGCTGGCTGCTGATGATAGACTGCAAAAAGAAAGCTAAAAAAAAAAAACACCTAGCATTCGTTTTGACGAGCCTACTGGAGCCAGATAGACATTTATTTTCTGGAACGCATTAGTCTTAAAGGGGCAACGTCCTATTTTGAAATGCAAAACAATTACCTTCTCAAAATGACATATTTTAGAAACAAAATGATTGCAACTAATCCAATGTAATGACTTAAATGCCTAAATTATATGACACTGCTTTTTCACACCATTTATTTATTTATTTCATTTCACCAGGTAGGCAAGTTGAGAACAATTTATCATTTACAATTGCGACCTGGCCAAGATAAAGCAAAGCAGTTCGACACATACGACGACAGAGTTACACATGGAGTAAAACAAACATACAGTCAATAATACAGTATAAACAAGTCTATATACAATGTGAGCAAATGAGGTGAGAAGGGAGGTAAAGGCAAAAAAGGCCATGGTGGCAAAGTAAATACAATATAGCAAGTAATATAGCAAGTAAAACACTGGAATGGTAGTTTTGCAATGGAAGAATGTGCAAAATTATTAAAATAAAAATAATGGGGTGCAAAGGAGCTAAATAAATAAATAAAATACAGTTGGGAAAGAGGTAGTTGTTTGGGCTAAATTATAGGTGGGCTATGTACAGGTGCAGTAATCTGTGAGCTGCTCTGACAGTTGGTGCTTAAAGCTAGTGAGGGAGATAAGTGTTTCCAGTTTCAGAGATTTTTGTAGTTCGTTCCAAGTCATTGGCAGCAGAGAACTGGAAGGAGAGGCGGCCAAAGAAAGAATTGGTTTTGGGGGTGACTAGAGAGATATACCTGCTGGAGCGTGTGCTACAGGTGGGAGATGCTATGGTGACCAGCGAGCTGAGATAAGGGGGAACTTTACCTAGCAGGGTCTTGTAGATGACATGGAGCCAGTGGGTTTGGCGACGAGTATGAAGCGAGGGCCAGCCAACGAGAGCGTACAGGTCGCAATGGTGGGTAGTATATGGGGCTTTGGTGACAAAACGGATTGCACTGTGATGGACTGCATCCAATTTGTTGAGTAGGGTATTGGAGGCTATTTTGTAAATGACATCGCCAAAGTCGAGGATTGGTAGGATGGTCAGTTTTACAAGGGTATGTTTGGCAGCATGAGTGAAGGATGCTTTGTTGCGAAATAGGAAGCCAATTCTAGATTTAACTTTGGATTGGAGATGTTTGATATGGGTCTGGAAGGAGAGTTTACAGTCTAACCAGACACCTAAGTATTTGTAGTTGTCCACGTATTCTAAGTCAGAGCCGTCCAGAGTAGTGATGTTGGACAGGCGGGTAGGTGCAGGTAGCGATCGGTTGAAGAGCATGCATTTAGTTTGACTTGTATTTAAGAGCAATTGGAGGCCACGGAAGGAGAGTTGTATTGCATTGAAGCTTGCCTGGAGGGTTGTTAACCTCTTGCCTCTAGTTGGGACGCTTGCGTCCCAACTAGAGCTCTGGAAATGCAAATGTGCTACGCTAAATGCTAATAGTATTAGTTAAAACTCAAAAGTTAATTAAAATACACATGCAGGGTATCAAATTAAAGCTACACTCGTTGTGAATCCAGGCAACAAGTCAGATTTTTAAAATGCTTTTCGGCGACAGCATGAGAAGCTATTATCTGATAGCATGCACCAATACACTACAACAGAAAAGCACAGCAGGGGACGTAAACAAAATAATTAGCATTTCGGCGTTACACAAACCGCACAATAAAATAGAAAACAGTCATTACCTTTCACCATCTTCTTTGTTGGCACTCCTAGATGTCCCATAAACACTATTGGGTCTTTATTTCGATTAAATCGAGCCATATAAAGCCAAGATATCGTTATACGTAGACTGTGTGATAAACGAAAAAAACAGCGATTTCACAACGTAACGTCATTTTTTAAAATTCAAAAAGTAGACGATAAACTTTCACAAAACACTTCGAAATACGTTTGTAATGCTACTTTAGGTATTAGTAAACGTTAATAAACGATAAAAATCATCCGTAGGCGATGTAAATATCATTAGCTGTCGTCTTGGAAAAAATTTCAGGAGAGAGCTCTTCCGGAATGATCTGGGCGGAGACCGGAGGTAAGTCGTGCCCCTCTTTCGGTTCAACCAAGAATCAAAGAGGATTCAATTCACAAGACTCTAGACAACATGGGGATGCTGTGGGAGTTGAATGCTCGGTCTTATCTAATTCGGCTCACTGTTAACAATTGCTTGAAGTGGCGCAAGGATATTTATTTCCATTTTCTGTGATCAGGTTTTCCTGCGCTTTCCGATGTAACGCACGTTATGTAATAGCCACAGTCGTGATTTAACCAGTTTTAAAAACGTCCGAGGGTTTCCTATCCACACATTCTAACCATATGAACGTACTATATTCCTGGCATGAGTAGCAGGGCGCTGAAATGTTGCGCGATTTTTAACAAAATGTTCAAAAAAGTAGAGGGTAGGAGCAACAGGTTAACGCAGTGTCCAAATAAGGGCCGGAAGTATACAGAATGGTGTCGTCTGCGTAGAGGTGGATCAGAGACTCACCAGCAGCAAGAGCGACCTCATTGATGTATACAATATGTAGCCTATTACTAGCTATATAGAGAGAGAGAAAGCATGCCAACCTATAGGCCCTGCATGACCTTAATGCATTTTAACCACCCCAAGTCCAGGGCCAATAGATTTTTGGCCGACTGGCCAGAAGGGGCCAGTGACAAAAAAAAAAAGTTAACCTGTTGAGTGTAGGGGGCAGTATTTTGATGTTTGGATGAAAAACGTACCCAAATGAAACTGCCTATTTCTCAGGCCCAGTATCTAGAATATGCATATAATTGTCAGATTATGAAAGAAAACACTCTAAAGTTTCTAAAACTGTCAAAATATTGTCTGAGTATAACAGAACTGATATTGCAGGCGAAAACCTGAGGAAAATCCACCCGGAAGTACTGTTGTTTCTGAAAGCTCTCTGTTCCATTTAAAGGGATATCAACCAGATTCCTTTTCCTATGGCTTCCAGATGTTATGAACAGTCTTTAGACATAGTTTCAGGCTTTTGTTTTGAAAAATGAGTGAGAAAGATCACATCGCGTCATTGGATGGCTTGGGTGCCAGCAGCGTTTTACATGCGCAACAGCTTGGAGCAGACATTTTCTCTCTCTCTCCTATTGAAGAAGGTACAGTCCGGTTGAAATATTGTCAATTATATATTGTAAAAAGAACTTGAGGATTGATTATAAAAAACGTTTAAAACCTCTTAGGGAGGATGCAGAATGTAGTTCCAGTGCAGGAACATCAATCAGCGGAAATTTCAGAGCGCCACCTATAGTTTTCGATAAAACTCAAACTTTCATTAAAACACACATGCAAGGTACTGAATTAAAGCTACACTCGTTGTGAATCTAGCCAGTCAGATTTGTAAATTGCTTTTCGGCAAAAGCATGAGAAGCTATTATCTGATAGCATGCACCCCCCAAAATACCAGAACAACAGATTTTGCGGTAGCCGGCGCTAGACAAAACGCAGAAATAAAATATAAAACATTCATTACCTTTGACGAGCTTCTTTGTTGGCAATCCTATATGTCCCATAAACATCACAATTGGGTCTTTTTCCCGATTAAATCCGTCATTGTATACCCAAATTGTCATTTTCTGAAGGACGGTCTGATCTAGGAAAAATCCCCTTTACAAGACGCAACGTCACTTTTTAAAATGACAAAAGTTGCCTATAAACTTTTACAAATCACTTCAAACTACTTTTCTAAACCAACTTTAGGTATTAATAAACGTTAATAATCTATCAAATTGATCACGGGGCGATCTCTATTCGATAGCAGCAAGTCTTGAAATCATCATCCATGTTTTCACTTTCACAACATCCTGTGGTGCCCCCAAAGAAAGGAAGTGCCTATACGTCATCTAACCAAGGATAAAGCAGACATGAAATGCCAGTACTGGCGACATCGTGTGGAAGCTGTAGGCGTTGACAGGGGAACCTAATTTATTTCCTGTCGCCTTAGACAATACATTGACTGGCGGATGAATATTTTTTTTGTGTTTTTGGTGAACAATTTCCCGAGGGATTTTTACTCCTAAACACGTTCTGTTATAGCCACAGACACGATTTAACCAGTTTTAGAGACTTCAGAGTGTTTTCTATACACACATACTATATTCCTGGCATGAGTAGCAGGACTTTGAAATGTTGCGCGATTTTTAACAAAAAGCTGCGAAAATTCGTATCATCCCTAACAGGTTTTAACATGTTTCTACGAACTTTACGGATATTTGGAATTTTCGTCTGCGTTGTCGTGACTGCTCGAGCCTGTGGATTTCCGAACATAACGCGCCAACCAAATGGAGGTATTTTGAATATAAAAATAATATTTATGGAACAAAAGGAACATTTGTGTAACGGGGAGTCTCGTGAGTGCAAACATCCGAAGATCATCAAAGGTAAGCGATTTAATTTATTGATTTTCTGACTTTCGTGACCAATCTACTTGGCTGCTAGCGGTTTGTAATGTTTTGTCTGCTGAGAGTGATGTCCTTACATAAACGCTTGGTATGCTTTCGCCTAAAAGCTTTTTTGAAATCTGACACGCCAGGTGGATTAACAACAAGCTACGCTGTGTTTTGCTATATTGCACTTGTGATTTCATGAAAATTAAATATTTTTAGTAATTTAATTTGAATTTGGCGCTCTGCAATTCAGAGGATGTTGACGAAAATGATCCCGCTAATGGGATGGGTGCATCAAGAAGTTAATGTTGGACCTTGCTCACCTCGTCTTCCCACTCCTTCCCCTTGAGGGAGCTGTAGAGTGTGGGTCTTGTCCCCCCCCCACCCACATACCCCATCCCTCAGTCTCACCTGTCGTCCCACTCCTTCTCCTTGAGGGAGGCGTAGAGCTGCAGCGTGTGGGTTTTGTGCTGCTCCAGCAGGGTCTCTCTCTGCTCCTCTGGCGTCTGCATGAAGCGCTTCTCAAAGTCCTGCACCTCCAGCAGCAGACTGTACATCTGATGGAGGAATAGAGAGAGGGGGAGGGAGATCGCGTTAGGGTCCCCAGAGTGCGAATCTCGAGTGTTTTAGGGGGATACGTGGTAACATAATATATATATATATATATAATATATATTTGCACACTATAAACGCTCTCAATCATTTTACAGGCATCACCAACGTTTAGGCACATAGTACCTTCTTGTGTTAGTAACTGCTAGCTAGCTACACAAGATGGTTACAAAGAAATAATGGAGTGTCTACAGATATAACACATGTTAAGAGTGAGAGCACTGCAGATGGTTCAAAACAGGCAGAGGAAGTTCAAACCAAGGTAACATATCATTAATACAACCACAGAGCTGTAGAGACAAGTCATTCTCCCCTTCCTTGTCTTTACCTTCTCCACAGTGTAGAGGATCTGCCGCCTCTTATTCCACACCTGTTTCTCTCTCTTCTCCTGTGTGGGACAGAGGGAGCAGTTAGAGGTGAAGAATAATGTACTTCTGCAGTGTTTCCCATTGATTGGAGATGTATTGTATTGGGAGTATGTGTATAAAAGGTGATCTTTGTTTTTGTATAATTTCTCTGGAAAAAAATGTAAGAATACATTAGTATTATAGTAATACTTAATTCGCAGTTAAAATGACAGACTAATATTTATATTCAACATAATTTAGTCCATTTTACACCTAATTTTGGAATCACGGCAGTCGCACGAGCATGAGGCGGTACTTCAGGCAAGTTTATTTAGAGGTACAGTACCCAAAAGTGCTTGGGAACCACTCTACTACAGTATCCAAAATAACTAAATGTTGTCCTGACTCCATATCAATGTAGGAACAACTGACAGTATCATCTGGAGTAGCGAGAGAACAACGATATAATAAGAACAAAGCGTGATAAGGGAACAGGGAACATACGTCAGAGACAAAAACAGCAGGAGATAGAATGGCAGAACTCATGAGACACAGGAGTTTGGAGAGATTGTGGTGTGTGTAGTAAGTACCTCGTCATCAGTGCGACTGGTCACCACTGTGTCGATCATCTTCCTGGGGTTGTTGACGCTGGACACAGTCAGCTTACCCAGTGAGCCTGCAAACTGCACTGTGGGGGGGGGGGGGGGGGGTTGACGAACGATACACACGTATGTTACAGATGCATCCTCAAAACACACAAAGGTGATGTGATGAGTATTCATTTAAAATCAGACCTTGGTTAAAATAGTACTGGTTTTCTTTCTAATACTAGATTGAGCTTGCCTGGTGCAAAGGAACCAATGCAATAGTCCCGAAAGTGCTAACCCTGCCCATTTGGTACACCAGGTAGTGTGCCAAACGCTATTTAACTGAAACAAATATATACTATTTGATCCAGGTCATTGATCATGTATCCTCAGAGTTTTATAATAATGATTAATGAATTACCTGGTCTGTAGGTGTGTTCCAGCTTGGCCACCTGGGGGGTGATGAGTTTGGTGGTGTGCTCCTTCCTCACGCCGTCTCGGTCTCTCTCCTGCCTCTTCTCCATCTTCTCAAAGTAATTCTGCCGGCCAACACAAAATTGGCATCCATTTATTTATACATTTCTGCATTTAATCCGCCGTGGACAGGGACAACTAGTGAAAAAAAGTTTCCTTATCATAGAAATCCAATAAAAAAATGTATTAGGATAATCCTATCATAACTATTTATTAACACTCAATTAAAAAGGTGGAACTCTGACAACAAAGGCCAGCAAGACCTATTGGTCTCCAGAAGCAGGTGAACAGGGATTGGGGTAGACAGCCAAGTGGAACTAATAAAGGATCTGAATGACAGGATTGGAACAGTGGTTTCCCTGGCATACATCCTGATCTCGTTTATGACATGCTCCCTCCTTATCGGTCCACCTAGGCTGGTAGCGATCAGATAGAAATACAATGTGTAGAACCAACATGCTTTTCTGTCCATGTAAGGACGGGTGTCAGCTACATAAATGATATGTTTATTTAATCCCATTCTAGGTTGGTCAGTAGGACAGAAGGTGACGGAACAATCTGATAGAAACAGATTGTGTAGAGCCGACATGCATCTCTGCAAGAGGTTGTGTCTGGTTTATAACTAACATTTCTATCTGTCTTGTTCAGAACCTCATGCCCCTACACTGACCTGGGTCGGGTTCATTAGGGAACACCGTAGAAAAACGGCTTGCAACAAAATGACAATGAGCGTTAATTGGACCAAGTCTAGGTAGTCCCAGTTTCCACCCATTTTCTTCCATTGGTGCCTAGTGAATAAAACACTCGCTCATGTTCTTTAGGGCACACAGAATAAAAAATGTAAAAAAGTTAAAAGATTTTGCACCAGAAAACAAAAACAGGCGTTTCATATGGGACCAATTACTCAATCCCAGTTTCAGTCCATTTTGTTCTGTTTGGTGCCTAATTAACAGGACCTTGACTTTTTCCCATTGACTTGGCTGTACTGACCTGGTAGTAGTAGTCATCCAGGTAGGGATCAGTGCTCTGCAGCTGCATCATCTGGATCTTGGCCACCCACTCCTTCTCCCTCTGGGTCATCAAGTTACTGTAGGGGTCTCTGCTCCGCCAGTCCCCCACACGCCCGCCACGCTCACTGGGGAAAGAGATGATAGAGGAGGCAAAGTGAGAAAGAGGCTCCACAGCTGCAGGTTAGTTGAACATAATGCATTAGCAATTCAAGGAAATTTGTGAGGCAATTTATGGCAACAGCACTGTGGATGGATATGGAGGAGATGCGGATGCTGGGACAACTCAAATTATTCACACACACACACACTTCAGTCTACATACCCTCCTCTACTCTGCATCCTCTGGGTGAGCATGCGGCGGTGCTGGGGGTGCAGGTGCGTGGTGTTGTGCCGGATGATGGGACAGGGTACGTGGTTGTGGTGGGGACCCATCCTGTGGGGAGGGGGCTGGCCGAAGAAGGGCCTGAAGCCTCCGCCGCCAGGCAGCAACGGGGGACCCTGACAGCCCCTGGGGAAGCCAGCAACCTAAGAGGGGGAGAAAGAGAGAGAAGGAATTTTTTAAAAATAGAGGAAAGGGAGGCTGGCATTGAATGCGTGTTGTGGAAATTCACCACTATGGATTCAAACTCAACGTAAATGAATCAATCTTTATTAACACGTCCGGAGAAGTTCACAAACTCAATCCAAGCTTGATGAAAACTCTGAAAAGGGCGTTCCATTTCAGTCCTTATATACAAACAAGTTATATAAGCATGATTTACATGATTCATTATTAACGTTGGTTCCTGCATGTGACTGACAAGGCTTCTTCTCTTAACAGGGACTATGAAACTGAGATACTCCTTTTGGTTCCCAGAGCAATGTTCTGGGCGTACTGCCAATTGGTCTGAGGTGGTCACAGTCACCTGCACCAACCAAGATGGAGTGAGAGGAGATTTCAATTCAAGGCTCTCTCTTCAGACAAAATGTTCCCTCACACGTGTTTATCCAAACACCCATTTTACATAACAGTATGTATATAAGTTCATAGATATGTTGTACATGTGAATCATTTTTGCTCATAGGGAGTGTGAATGGGGTGTATTCCCTACGTACGAAACAGAAGCAAAAGGTCTGAAATAGGAAGGGACCAAATTACCGTTGCAACCATTTTTGCTACGGTATGCACTTATGAATGAATACACCCTGGGTGGCCTAAATTTTGAGTGAGACGGCTCAAGGGGAGTGCATTCAGGTGTACAGATGAGAACACAGGTGAGTGTTTAGTCCACTGGGGAGTTTAAATCAAATCATCTCATAGCATGTATATCTTGGTGGGGCAAATTCCCCAAACATTTTTTTTAGATGCATACCAGCAAAGCCACAACACAATACATTCATTGGACTATAACAGTGACAAACAGTACCCATAAATTGTTAGGGCCTAAATAAAGCTGTCCCAACACCTTACCACTGTTACACCTGGCTATCAGCAGAGCCATGTCTGGCAGCGAAACTGTTCCTTCAGCCTCATTAGCTGATTTGGTTGACTTCCTTAAACAAATGTGGTTTCTACTGACAATTGAGATGTCCAAAAAATGGCATAAAGGGGCGACGAGCGAATAAGAGGAAATCCGTCATTTCGATTAAAAAAATTAATGAGCGAGCGAAGACGGACGTAGTCAATATAACTATTTGTTCTGCACTTTTGAAATGTACTGCGACAGAATTCAGAACATGGGCCGTTCTTACAGTGTTCTCCCTGTACACCAAGTCAGAACCGTACGAGAAATAAAGGGGGCATATAAGCTGACAATGAAAGCTCTTACAATATTCGACGATGACATTTCTCAAAAACAGGCTATAGGCTACATGTGCACCACCAAGTCAGAACAGTAGGCTAAATTATGAGGGGAAAATGGACCAAATAATTAGGGTGAGGCACATGGGCTACTAACAGCTTACTACATAACATACACTTAGTATTAGTTTCTTAGCTACGGCAGGCATGCATATCTTCCTGGCATATTACATCATTTATGCAGCAACATACAATACATTTGACTCACGACATTTTCACTTGAAAAGGAAGGTGGCACGGTGGTCCTTGGTGGGCAAATTTTGTCATCAAAGTCTGGCATTCTCTGGATTCATGGTGCTTTCAAGACAACTGGGAACTCGGGAAAAAAAACAGGTTCAATCATGACGTTAGTGATCTTCAGGCCGAGCTCTAGAAAGAGGCGCGAGATCCCGACTTGGAATTGCGAGTTGGATGACCGCTCAAAATGTAGTTGCCCAGTGGGAACTCGTTTTTTCCCCGAGCTCCCAGTTGTCTTGAACTCACTGAAGCCTGAGATTTCCAGTTCCGAGTTGTTTTGAAAGCAGCAGAAGTCATGTTGAATTGACAGCATGGCCAATGTTGAATGTTTTCCTTTGAAGCTTGGAAAAACAGACCCTCAAATCCAGACTTGGACCACACATCCACTCCACTGAATAGCAGGCTAGTGGTTGAATAGCAGGCTTGTTTGGTAATCTTTATGTCCAGTGGCCAATGAGCATCGATACATTTTATCTATATTTACTCTTCATATGACAAGGATTGAAAAGGATGCCAGTAGGTTGTCGACTTCATTCATGATGATAGCTGATATTTTGAAAGTATGATGTTGACATGATCAGTCCAATCAAAAGGTAAGGTAGATATAAAGTGATTTGATGTCATTTTATCTGTGGTCAATGACCTTGAGCCTTCTTGGATGGGCACTTCTAATGTACCTATGGCAGCACCCAAGGGGATTGAATTTACAAGTTCTCCCCATAGAGTTTGCAGTGACATAGTGTCCCCATGAGTGACAGAACACTGAGCCAATCACGGTGCAACGAGAGAACATTACCAACCCCATATTTTCCGCTGGCTGCCCCACCACAACAGAAAGCACCAAGTTAGGCAGAAACACCTGTATTTTGGAGTTACCTTACTCAAGAAAGGAAAAAATAGAATGTTTGTATTTATTAACTTAATTAATGTGTTTATTAACTCAATGATATATATATATATATTTTTTTTTACATTGTTTGCAAACTGATATGTGACACATTAATGCCAAAAGAACACGCTAAACCCCACCTGACCTGAATGACGGGTCACCACTGGTTGAGTCTCACCTGAGAGTTGAGCATCTGGGCACGTTGGATCTGGGACAGAACGGGACCCACGCCGGCCGGGAATGGAGGACGACAAAGAGGAGAGTTCTAACACAGACAGAGAGAGAATCCAACTCAGAACCAACACTGACCTGGAACCTGCACCTGCAGTGAGCTAGAGAGTCCATCCATGAGCCAAGCTATTGAGCCAAAACCAAGGTAGCTGCTATGGAATAATTAATATTTTGTATTTATTTATATATCCACCCTCACGGAAGTACCTGACCATGAAAAGTCAACCCTCATTCAACAATTGGTCAAAAACAGTTCAAACAACCAAAATAAAACTTTACACTCCTCAATGTCACATGCCCCACCTAATAAAGCAAGGGAGGGCCAGAGAGCTAGTCAAAGGAGAGAGGGAGGTAGGGGGACTCACAGCCATGTTTAAGAGGGTATTGGGGGAGATGCGCTCAGGGAAGGAAGGGGGGTAGCGGTGTTGGTGGTGGATCGGGGCTCGCACATGAACGGTGGTGGGGTGGTGGATCTGCAACACACACAGGAGAGAGATTCAATACAACTAATTAGCCTATAACTGTACACAGAGAGAGGGTTATCTCTGGCTTTGCAACAGATAGGATGAGAGTAGAGGCAGAAACAGGATGATAACAGCAAGCACTAATAGTATAATAGTGGTCTCAAACTTCATGCCCGTGGGCCTCCATAGTGTGACTCGGGGCCAGATGTGGCCCGTGAACTGGAAGTTTGAGACCACTGGTCTAATAATTATGAAAGGGAAAGGGGGATACCTAGTCAGTTGTACAACTGAATACATACAACTGAAATATGTCTTGTGCATTTAACCCAACCCCTCAATCAGAGAGGTGCGGGGGGCTGCCATAATTGACATCCACGTCTTCGGTGCACGGGAAACAATGGGTTAACTGCCTTGCTCAGGGGCAGAATGACATTTTTACCTTGTCAACTCAGGGATTCGATCCAGCAACAGTAGTTACTTCTGCAGAATAATGCCATATTATACAAAACTACATTGAGAAGGGCAAATAACTATTTTAAATATAAGTGGAAGTATTCTGCATACAGAGAGATGAGATAACAGTCCAGAATGATTACTAAAAAGAGGGAGAAAGGGCAAAATTCTCTCACTGACCTGCTGCTGATGATTCATAGCATGACTCATCGGCTGCTTGGGCGGAGTCCCGATAGGCACAGCCCTCACTGGTGGGCTTCCAATCACGGGAGAGGACGAGCGAGGCGGGGGGGCCCTTTCCGAAAAGTCCCGACCATCCTCGCTCATAACTGGCGGAGGCCGATTGGGCAGCCCCACCTCTTTGATAATGGACATAAGTGGACTGTCCTGGAAAGAAGAGAATTCAACAATCAATAAAATTGCTTTAAACTAGACCTGTTAATTAAGTCATTCAGAGTGCAAATGTGCCAGTTATATTGTTTTTCATGAACAGTACAGGGCCACATTCAGCAAGGCACAACGTAGCTAAACCGTTTGCAACCGAAAAGCAGTGTTCTTATTTGACAAATTCAGGAAGTACATCCCTGTTACAAAAACAGGTAGGTGTCTTACCTCCATTTGAGTGATTAGTCCAGGGGTGACGCTAACAGGCCCAAATCCCATGTTGTTCTCCCAGATATTGTGTGAGTTCATCTAAAAGAGAGAGGCAGAGGAAGAGAAAGTGTCAGAAGGCGCCAATCCACTGGCGATGCATAATATTCGTCCCTCATTGAACCAGCTGATCGTTCCTTCTCCAAACCCTATAACGTAGTTCTGCAGCATATAGAGCTACAGAATACTAGATCAGTGGTTCTCAAACCTCTCCTTGGGACCCCCAGACATTTCAAAATGATGTGGTAAGCAGTTCACCTTATTCACCTAGTCAAGACCTTGATATTCACCTGTTGCATGGGGGCACCCCCTCGGCGTAGGAGGTGCTGATGCTGCTGGTAGCTCAGCAGGGAAGGATGCAGTGGGCCCGGGGGCAGCCCCAACGGGGTCAGCTGGTGGTGGGAAGGGAGCTGGGAGGGGTGGTGGTGCTGCTGGGGCATGGAAGGGGAAGGAGGGAGACCAGTGGACCTGTCACCAGGCCCGGCTGGACCACCCACGCTGGCGATGGCCGGGTCCGCCCCGAGAATCAACATGGCTAGGGACTCGGCTAGGTCGCCCCCCCCCCTCTCCTCCAGGCCCGGAGGGGGCATCGAAGAGAGGGAGTGATGTGGTGGGGGGAGGGATGACGGGTGGGGGACGCGACTGGCAGGAGGAGGGAGTTGAACGGTGGAGTCTCCACCTCCCATTCCCCCCATCCCTAGTCCCCCTAGACCTAAACCTCCGAGTCCGTCGTTCTTTCGTTCTTCGAGCTCTGCGAGCCGCTTGTGCTCCTCCTGCCAGTCATCATCTGTAGGAGGTAATAAGTCATTCCATTATTACAGGTGTCATCCAGGTAATAAAGACTGACTGACAGGAGGAGACACACATTGGTTCTAACAACAATAAATCTAGGACAAAAACTTTGTCTTGACATTTCATAACCAGATCATTTTGTTCATAAGTCCACGGAACAACTTATTCGTTGTCATTCTAAATGTCCCGAATAATGGAAAGGAAAATACCGTTGGGTGTGGCGCAATAGCCTACACGATTGCACACAGTGGACTAGGCGACGCACAGAAACATATGAAAACAGCCAGCAACCGTTAAGCACACCGTCAGAACGTTGTCCCGCTGATGGCACCTCAAGGTTTCCATGGGCTTCTTATCAGCCAATTGATAAGCCTTTCCATATTGGTTCCGATCACCAGTAGCCCAATAATACTCCTCCAATCTATAGAGGGATATTCAGTACGTTGCTGACAAACAGCATGTTCAAGGCCCTCGAGCGATTTGGCCTGAGTAAGCCGCTGTCCAGAAAATCTAATATAGTCAAAACAGAAAATGAATCAATCTGCACAGCGCCTTACTATTCAACGTATAGACTTACGCGGTTAGAGTCTACGTTTCAAGGAAATAATATTGTAGTTTTATTATATTGATAATTTGATTCTAGAGCAAATTGAAATAAAACGGTATTTAAAAGGTTTGAGTAGTTTTTTTGTTATTGAAATGCGTTTGTCATGTAGCCTAGGTTTATTTGTTATTAGTATGTTTACAGATTAGATTGTTCAAGTAAACTGTCCAACCCAGTAGGATTTCTTCTGTCAACACCGTAGAAACTAGATAGAAGCCTAGCTATAGTAGGCCCATAGTCAGGTTTAAACCAGTTCCCCAACCAGCTGTTCTACACACACTAAATCACAACCTTTCTATTTCTATAGGCTAGCTAGTTATGTTACAAAGAGTTTCTATAAAAAAAAAAATTTTAAATGTTTTTTAAAAAGTTGGCCTTTAACCATCCAAACATTTTACACGATATTCTGTCCATATAAACACGTTTATTTTAGGGCATAAGTGAACCAATTTCGGTAGGCTATATACACTGCTCAAGAAAATAAAGGGAACACTTAAACAACACAATGTAACACCAAGTCAATCACACTTCTGTGAAATCAAACTGTCCACTTAAGAAGCAACACTGATTGACAATACATTTCACATGCTGTTGTGCAAATGGAATAGACAACAGGTGGAAATTATAGGCAATTAGCAAGACACCCCCAATAAAGGAGTGGTTCTGCAGGTGATAACCACAGACCACTTCTCAGTTCCTATGCTTCCTGGCTGATGTTTTGGTCACTTTTGAATGCTGGCGGTGCTTTCACTAGTGGTAGCATGAGACGGAGTCTACAACCCACACAAGTGGCTCAGGTAGTGCAGCTCATCCAGGATGGAACATCAATGCGAGCTGTGGCAAGAAGGTTTGCTGTGTCTGTCAGCGTAGTGTCCAGAGCATGGAGGCGCTACAAGGAGACAGGCCAGTACATCAGGAGACGTGGAGGAGGCCGTAGGAGGGTAACAACCCAGCAGCAGGACCGCTACCTCCACCTTTGTGCAAGGAGGAGCAGGAGGAGCACTGCCAAAATGACCTCCAGCAGGCCACAAATGTGCATGTGTCTGCTCAAACGGTCAGAAACAGACTCCATGAGGGTGGTATGAGGGCCCGACATCCACAGGTGGAGGTTGTGCTTACAGCCCAACACCGTGCAGGACGTTTGCCATATGCCAGAGAACACCTAGATTGGCAAATTCGCCACTGGCGAACTGTGCTCTTCACAGATTAAAGCAGGTTCACACTGAGCACGTGACAGATGTGACATTCTGGAGACGCCATGGAGAACATTCTGCTGCCTGCGACATCCCACAGCATGACCGGTTTGGCGGTGGGCATTTCTTTGGGGGGGCCGCACAGCCCCCCATGTGCTCGCCAGAGGTAGCCTGACTGCCATTAGGTACCGAGATGAGATCCTCAGACCCCTTGTGAGACCATATGTTGGTGCGGTTGGCCCTGGGTTCCTCCTAATACAAGACAATGCTAAACCTCATGTGGCTGGAGTGTCAGCAGTTCCTGACAGAGGAAGGCATTGATGCTATCGACTGGCCCGCCCGTTCCCCAGACCTGAATCCAATTGATCACATCTGGGACATCATGTCTCACTCCATCCACCAACACCACGTTGCACCACAGACTGTCCAGGAGTTGGCGGATGCTTTAGTCCAAGTCTGGGAGGAGATCCCTCAGGAGACCACCCGCCACCTCACCAGGAGCATGCCCAGGTGTTGTAGGGAGGTCATACAGGCACGTGGAGGCCACACACACACACTACTGAGCCTCATTTTGACTTGTTTTAAGGACATTACATCAAAGTTGGATCAGCCTGTAGTGTGGTTTTCCACTTTAATTTTGAGTGTGACTCCAAATCCAGACCTCCATGGGTTGATAAATTTGATTTCCATTGCTAATTTGTGTGAGTTTGTTGTCAGCACATTCAACTATGTAAAGAAAAAAGGGTGTTATTTTAGTGTTCCCTTTATTTTTTTGAGCAGTGTATATACACACACCACACACTCCACGCAATATTCTGACTTGATCAATCGCTTGCAGCTCAGATTCTTTTATTTATAGACAATGAAGAGATATCAATGTGCGAAATAATATTCTTATGGCCTACTTCCCCAGCCAATCACACACACGCGGGCGAAAGAGTCGAAGACAAAGGAGTTTGCTTCTGCTGCAGAATAGAACACGTTGCGGCGGAGCTTCAGTAAATGATAACGTCTTCTGTGCCTTTGTCATTCAGAACGAGAAGAGTTTGTGGTTGGCCCAGTCTTTCATGCCACCAACCGACCGACATACATAGCTAAGCTAACCATATGCCTTGCATTCTGACAGTCTCAAAACAGTAGGGCTCACGCCATTTACTCAACTAATCGATTGTTTGGTCAATAGGCTGTTGGTCGACCAAGATGTTTTTGGTTGAGCAGTCTCAAATCTCAACAAAAAATGTATGGCATGAGACACCCGTCGGATTCACGCCTGTCTCAGTGGACTAATTCATTGCGGAGGTCGCGGAGATGGCACACCAGTAGTACATTTACCGTTAATAACCATCATTCTAAACTACAATGTTTATGTTTGGTTATAGTAATTTCTGTTAATGCATTCAATATATTATTATTACAGTCTTTTACCGTTCTCACTGTTGGAGCGGTCACGTTGTTTGCGGACCGCACAACCTAGGCAACACTTGTGAGGAACAAGTTGTTCTATTGATTGGTGGTTTGTTTGTAGCGCTCCTGTCAATGTTGAGTAAGGACACGTACCTAGGCTACCTGGTCTGTGCCTAAATGTAGGCCTATAAAATGTGCCCATTTGGGGATCCGATAGCATTCCCGAATGTCTTAACTCACCACCACTGTGGAACCTCAAACAGCAAGTAAACAAAGTCTGTTTTTACATCCATTGAGAATGACAATAGTTCTCCAACGTAGCCCATTTGAAAAATCTTGCCAGCTCTCTCTCCCTTTCGATAACCACAACACGAAAGGGGGAAAGCAATTGACTGCTCTGATCTGGTGGAAACGTCATAAAATAAGCCTACCCGATTACTTCTGTGTATGTTCAGAGCAGGAAACTCTTGAGGGTCCAGAATAATTTATTCAATGTTGCAAGTTTGCTAGTGCCAGCTTCAGGTCAATCCAAGTTAATACATTGTTTCAAGTTTGTTGGAGACAGGCATTGTGTAACCAATGTGATTTATAGGAGATTTACTTTTGATCAGGATATTTTCTACCTGCTAGCTGCAATGATTTTATTTGTTGGATTCATCTAGGCGATTTTTTTTTACATAGTTAGCAATGGAAGTTACTTTTAGAATCTTGATTAACCACATGATAATGACTGCGATATGAAGACTATTATAAATTAAATATTATACAAATCATAACTGGCACTCGGATCGGTAGAAATGGTAAGATAAATTGAAATCCCAAATGGAAGCTTGCCGACCCCTGGTGTAGCCTATTAGCAGAGGAACAGCAGAATCTGCTTAGGCTAGCCGCAGCTGGAGGAAGAGGGTCAGGAACTGCCCCCCCCCCCCACAGTGTGCTCAAAGCATTAGACAAACTCAGTAGCCTACATATAGTTGAAATTATTGATTGGTCGAAGGAACAGACGACTAGGTCGACCAAGATTTTTTGGGTTTGTCGGCGACAGTCCTACAAAAACATACAACTTTACAATGCGTGAACTTCCTATTCTTTATGGGCTCGTTTCTCAAACATAGCTTTAGCCTAGGAGAAACATAGCTTTCGAGAACTCATGGGGTCTTACAGCCGTTCCCCCCTTTGGGTTCTTAGATGCTCCACGTGAACTAAAACCCTGACGCTCTGTTTTAACGTCATCGTTGCTTGCGGTTTTGGAAACGGTTGGAACTTAACTTTTGTACCAGCGAGAAATAATCTTTCAAATACAAAAGCTACACTTACTCTACGCTGTTTTGCAAAGTTGCACCCGGCAGTAAAACAGCCTCTCGCTGAGCTACCACACATCCTCTCACCTAGCGCTTGCATTTCCATTAGACCATTCCATATTTCTGGTCAGAACCAGGTGTTATTCAAAACACAGCTGGGGTGCAACTTTGCTAAACTTTTGTATTAGAAAATGTTTCCAAAACTCTATCGTGTGCTAGGTGTATTTGCGATTAGACAGAGAGCATTTCCCTCACAAGGCTAAAGGAGTCATCCAACGGCCCAAGGTTATTATAGTCTTAGGTGTTTTAGTCGGTTGACGGGCAATTGTGACTCACCGATGGCTCCATCTCCGAAGGTGTCGTCGTTAAACTGGTCAATCTCATCTTCTTCTTCTACCAGCCCCTCCTCCTTCTCCAGGGTACAATCTTCATCAAGGGACTGGAGGGAGAGAGAGATGAAAGGAAGCAAGGAGTTAGGAATGAGAGAGATATGGACAGATGAGAGAATCTGAGAAGCAACAAGAGATGTAGATAAATGGGATATTGACTGTTGCTGAAGGGTGAGGTCGTCAAGAAATGGAAAGATTTAAGAATCAAGTCTAGAATATTGTTTTTCGTCAAGAAAAATATTTTCTTTACACAAAATGTCAGAAATAAGATTCCAGATAGTAATATTCTGGTCAGATTTTCAGATTTCTTAGCAAGCTCCTCAAGCAGAGACTGACCTTATCCGCAGATATGGCTCTTGAGCACAATATTACAGATGACCCTCAATTTGACAGCGAATTATTAGAACCCCGTAGAAATACTATTGTGACTATTTCGAGAACCCACGTGGATGGGAGGTAAATTTTGCCAGCTAACGTTAGTTAGATCCACAACAAGATTGATTGGTGCCACTAGTTTAGAAGGTGGTAGCCCAAGATGTAACGTTACTGTTAAAAAGATAGACGCTAAAGCTAAGAAAATGCTAGTTTAGAAGATGTGGAAAAGAACAGTTCAGCATTTCACAGGCAGAGTGATATATGTGCCCTTTCCCAATCGACTTACTTGTCAACTATTACTTGGTATTTCCATTACAAAGAAGTGGCCGCACAGTCGAACATGAGCCATCTATCTAGCCATCTCATCCCCTATCAAGACAATGTTTCCCAGCCAAGATAGCGATCCAGAAAAGCTAGCTAGCTAACGTTAGCAGGAAAGGCTGCGCAAACTAGCTAACGTTAGCTTGTTACATCACACGGTATCCAAGTCGACAGTATCAAACTTGGCACATTTCCTAAAAACATAAATGCACCATTCTTTAGTGTTTGACTTTTACGTTAGAAAAAAAGAATCAAAGCCACATAGTGTTGAGCCCGAGAGCCATGACCATACTCAGTTCACTGGACACACAGCAGGCCCGTGATGGGCGGGGGACAATATGCCAGGGAAAGCCTGGTGCTTGGTAGGCCGCACGGAGGAATGTTATCAACGGAGTCGATAAACAAAACCCCAAATCCCCCAGAAAATTGATATATTGGCCACATTTCAACTCGTCTTGAGGGAACGCTAGCTAAAATGTCTACAGAAATTGCCAGACGTAATATAAACACTGCTCACCTGAAAACGGAACATGTATCTTTAGTCCGTGAAAGGTACAATTCTCCCAAGTGTCTCTTGAGGAAGGCTGCGCGCAAATTACGCAAGTCCGCGTGAGAGCGGCAAGGTCTATGTGCACGAGTACGTACGCAGGGAGCGGCTGCGCCGCACGGCTTTTGCAATTACTTTTTTAGTGCATGCATTTTATTATTATTTATGACTAGATTCAAGGTGCATTGACATACATTTATCATTGCCTTCAAATTCATGCTGGGTTAAAAGTTACATAAAACATTATTGTGCACTCGCAGTAATTTACAGTAGCGCTAAATGCAGACATGGAAACACGAAGTTCAGATCAAGGTTCTAATAACAACGTTTCAGTTTTGTTTCCTCAGCTTGAACCCATGGTAGTCCCTCCTTCTGTTACCTAGGCAACTATCAGTCAGTTGCATAAATCTACTTGAATAACCAGTCTAGCAGTGGCAGACTAGTCACCACATCTTCAGAAAGTAGTGGAGAGGGAGGCCACACACCGTAAATAAGGTACTAACTTCAACGTGTGTGTGTGGGTCTGTGTGTGAGTGTATGTATGTTAGTGTGTGTGTGTGTCCGTTCTTGCGTGTGTGAGTGTATGTATGTTAGTGTGTGTGTGTGTGTGTCCGTGCTTGCGTGTGTGTGTCTGTGGGTCTGTGTGTGAGTGTATGTATGTTAGTGTGTGTCCATGCTTGCGTGTGCGTAGAGTTTATCTATGCAACAGTGTGATACGAACATTATTATCTGTTGGTGGGTGTTATTAGCAACCTACTTGTTTGGAAACCGTTTCTTGATATTGGTTTTAATACTCTACTGATGCCTGAATATCTCTCTCTCTCTCTCTCTCTCTAGCTATCTCTCCATCCCATCTTTTATCATCCCTACAGTTCAAGATGGTGCGGTCTGTCAGAGAAGAATGTAGTCAGCTGAGCACCATACAAGACCTGAAGGACTCTGGCTTCGGCCGTCCTCCCCCCCGACACGGCCTCAAGCTCCTCTTCTGGTTCGCCAACGAGTGCGTGGCGTTCAATCACCACGGCAACATGCTGGTAAAGTGCCACCCTGAGAGAGGCGACTTCGGCTTCCACTACTTTGGCAACTTCGAGGAGATTCTCCCAGTTCTATCACGAGACCGCAGGGAAAGCTACTTCGAGGTGGGCAACCTGAACACAGAGACCTATTCCAAAGCCGAGGACCTACCGGACTACGTGAGCCAGGACTACGGGCTTTCCCTGGGCTACCGCCTATGCAACAAGGACCGCATCATCATCAGGCTGAAGCAGGGGGATGTGAAGGCCACCTATGTCACCGAGCACAAGGAGAACGGCGGCCGGGGAGAGTTTGACTCCGAACGCACCCACCTTGTAAATCCGGATTTGATCCGCATCATCCGGGATCCTGAGCTGGAGCTAGCGACATTCCTGGACCAGACGGGCTACATGGGACTGTCTATGAGAGAGCGCCTCCTCAGAGCTTTCAAGGTCTTCATGTTGTTTGTGTCTTGTTGGCGATTGCTTCTGTTATTTTGAGCATCTCAGGGAATTTGTAGAGAGACACGTCTGATATTAGCCGTTGTGCGTTTATAGGTTAGGTCATAGGTCATATAGTAAATACAATAGTTTTATTATTATATAAATAGTAAAATAGTTATGCTACAAATAGTATGTTATCATTTGTAACATATTATATATTATCTGTTTAAAAACATTCTTTCTGTGATTATTTTTTGTAAAAAAAAGAAAAGAAGAAGAAATACATCTCTTGTCGTTGTTTCATTATAGCAAAAAATGTAATCTCTGTTGTCGTTTCATTATAGAAAAACTCGGATGTCATCTCGTGGGAGTATGACTCCGAACCTTCCCAACCCTCAGAACGATCTGGTTCAGACCATAACACTTGGGATCTGGAGCAGGACCAGACCACCTCCCAGACGGGACTCTGCACCAGATCTTGCAAAGTCTTTAGTGTCTGTGCTGCCATCCTAATGGTTCTCCTGGTCATCACTGTGATTGTTTTGGTCATCTTAGGGAAGTTGTAGAGATAGCAGTCATTGTAGCCGTTGTGCTGCTGCTGGTCCATCAGAGTTGGGGTCAATTCCATGTAAACTCAGTCAATGCAGGAAGTAATCAGAAATTACACATTTTCCGAACAGAAAAGCTTTGGGAAATGACTGAATTGAAATCTAATTGACCCTAACCCTGAGGTTTGTAGATCGTAAATAAAATAATTGTATTATTATGTTTTATGATTATGTTAACTCAATACTTATAACACATTACTCTTGTCTTTTCTCACTGACACTGATTTTTCACGTATTTTCTTTCAAAAGACTGTGATATGTGGTTGTCGTTACATTCCTTAGTCGAATGCACTGACTGTTAGTCGCTTTGGTAAAGAGTGTCTGCGATCTTACTAAAATATGAAATGTAATGTTATTTTTTAAACTCTTTTTGTAATCAATAAGATAATGGTTTAGAATAAAATACAAAAGAAGACAAGTTGTATAATTTGTCTTTATTTCACCTCTGTGATATATTTCTGTTCTTTATACAAATAGGGAACAGGAACCTCTCTAACACACACGCACAAGCACACGCACGCACGCACGCACACACACACAGACAAACACACACACACACACACACACACACACACTACATAAACACTTGACCTTTGTCACCTCATTGTCATTTGGACTGAAGTCAGAGCATCACTGAGACAGACAGCATACAAAGAAATCGACAGACTATACACACAGTACCCGTTATTATCATCATCATCATTGAGATATGGAGATAGAAGAGGACATCTATGCCAATGTAGAGGAGATCAGTGTGAAAGACTGTGATGATCTGGCTGCAGGTTATGAGACTTTACACCAGAGTCCACAGGCTGGAACAAGTAAGTGTGTTTCACGGATTCTTACTAAGAGGTATGACTTGACACATAGGTGATAGATCTGAGGGAATGGTGGATGGAATCTGGATGCTGTGGAATGTGCTGTAGAAATTGTAAAACTATCTTGGGAAGAGGCTACAGTGAAAATATGAATAACCTTTAGAGGGACACATTTACTTGATTTACACATTTGAAGCAAAACAAACAACAATGTGAAAATCAAAACGATCTGATAGTTTGAATCAGGGGCGTCCGGAGAATTTAGCATTTTTCAAACACCTGGAACAGCTTTTTCCTGTAATCTAGAGCCATAATCAATGTGCTTAATTCTATGTAAAAAAAAAAAGATGCTTATTTTTCTGGCGTTAGGTTCTAATTATCAGAGTAAGAACTCAACGGACACTGTGAAAGCTTAAACCAAGGTAATTCATCCCAGAGGATCGAACAGCTGTACCGACAAAGACATGGTTCCACCAGTGGTGGTATAAATACCCCACTTTGTGTGGAGTCTCCTCCTTCTCACTAAACGTTTCATCGTTTTTTGCTAGGCAGGAAACTAAGTGATACGGGCAATAAACTGTTCCTTCTCCCTTAACGTGACCTGACCTGACCTCGGCCCCCTTATCCACGGCTCTCTCCCTATAAGGACACAAGGCGAGACCCAAATGCAGACACAGGAAGAGAGAAAAGGCAGAGTGGTCAGGCAGGCAGGTTCGGAGTCATGATGGCAAGAGTCGAAACCAGGAGGACTAGAACCAAAAGAGACTGGGGAAAAAAATAGGAGCAAGGAAACAGCTGGTTGAATTGGCAAACATGACGAACTGGTACAGAGAGACAGGAAACACAGGGAATAATACACCAGGGATAATAATTGACACCTGGAGGGGGTGGAGACAAACACAAGGACTGGTGAAACAGATCAGGGTGTGACACTCCCCCTTATCAATGCCTGCCACATGCGATCGTTCTCCCTGCACTCATTACTTGCCAAGCTTAATTGCACCCACCATAACCCTTCCTCCTACAGATAACCATTAACCCCTGGTGTAGACCCTAGACTATGGCACCCCTCATGTCTCTATTATAACTAATGATTAATAATATTTAAAGTTTAGCAATCCGAACCCATCACTGTATATCTAAGCATATCTCTTGAGCTGTCTGTATCCTCCTCTCCTGACTCTTTTATGAGGTTTGGAGATTGGGAACCTATCTCGGCTAGCTAAAGCCAACTTCATAAAATTGCTAGGTGGCTAGCGGTATTATAGAGAAACAACAACAACAAATGTACAGTTTACTTTTTTTTTTTTTTTTACATGACAAATTTGAAGGGGCATGGTACCTCTGGTTTGAATTTATTTTCAGTCATGTGGAAGTGGGATTGAGTTGAGGAAGACAGAATTATTGTTGACCACAGCATCAATTCCTCATTGTATCAGAGTAGCCTTGCTTTGTGAGGTAGAAGAGAATAGATGAGGATGAGGTCAGGTGTATGTAACCGCTTGTTTCTCTACACCTGCAGGACTGAAGCATGAGAATCAGAACTGTCAGCCTTACAAGCTGGCTACAGTTTCTCTGGGACTGCTGTGCCTTCTCCTACTAAGCACAGTCATAGGTCTCTCTGTGCTCTGTGAGTATTCCAGTCTCACGTGTTGGGCTTTAGGTTGAGTGCAGTTATGCGTGCGTAAGAAAGTTAACAACAGAAGGATAACAGCTCTCTCTTCCATCACAGATGACGATGACTACAATCAACTGTCCAGAACTCAGTGTCTCCTAACAGCCAACCACACCACAGAGCTTCAGACTAGTTATGAAAACCTGACTAAAGAGAAAGAACAGTTGGAGAGGGAGAGAGACCTGTTACAGATCAGTTATAAAATCTTGACTAAAGACAGAGACCAGACACAAACTCATTATAACACCATAACTAGAGAGAGAGACCAGTTACAAAGGAAAATTTCAGAGCAGGAGAAAAAGATATCAGAAGAACTGGGTGAGTATCAATTCCATGATAATAACTGTGAATTTGAGTTGATTATGACATGTTGAAAGTCGTTTTCTGTATGTATGTATGTATTCATCACTGTACTTTCTTTCTGCAGGATGCTGCCCTGACGGTTGGAGGAGATTCGGATCTAGCTGCTATTACCTTTCAACAGAGAGTAAAACTTGGACTGAGAGCAGAGCAGACTGTTTAAGGGGAGGAGCAGACCTGGTGATCATAAACAGCAGAGAGGAACAGGTGAGAAGTTCGGAGGAGCAGAAAGAAAGGGTGAAATAACGAATGAGAGAGAGAGAGAGAGAGAGAGAGAGAGAGAGAGAGAGAGAGAGAGAGACAGACAGACAGACAGACAGACAGACAGACTAAACATACCAACTATGTTATTTTCAGGTGTTTCTAAACAAAATGGGAAAAGATGTGCACTTCTGGATTGGTCTGACTGACTCAGAGATGGAAGGGTTCTGGAAATGGGTGGATGGAACAACATCACCAACAACGTGAGTAATATTTACTTCTTGTCGGGTTTTTTTTAAAGCGTATTGTTTCTTGAACTAATATCATGGTGATATCATTTTCTGCTGAACTGGTTCTTAGGTTCTGGAGAAGAGGAGAGCCAAATAATACTGATGGGGAGGAGGATTGTGTGGTATTCAACAGGTTTATTAATCTGTCTTGGGACTGGGAAATGATTCAGTCATGGAATGACCAGCCTTGCTCAGTGAGTACTCAATGGGTATGTGAGAGCAGTGTCATAACAAATCCATCCACAACAGGAGAATAATATCAGAATTCCCTTTTGAGTTAGCAATTGTATTATTAGTTAGCAATTGTATTGTTAAAGATTATTGTTGAAGTGTAATTTAAATCAATTATAACATTAGTTATGATTTGTAATGATTGTTCTTATGATTAGTAATAATTTAATTTATATAATATAGAATTAATTATAAAGAATCATAGTATTATGTAAAACTTATGTGAAACTTTAACCTGAAAGCTAATGTAGTGAATTGACATGCAGGGTCAAATCTAATCTAATCATCTAACAGTGAACTGTGAACAAGGCAAGTGCCATGCTTCATTTTGTGTTTATTTCTTTGTCAGATGGGATGATAATTATAGGCTACTTACTAATTCATTTTAGCTCCTAGTGGATGATATTAAATACATATTTTGAAAGCTAACCGAAAATACATGTTTGAATTGTATTGTACATTACAGGCATAATTCCTCTGTCTATGTGATACATAATATAAACTTTTTTACAACTGTTATTGTGTTTTATTCCCCATTGAATATTGTTGTGTTTCTTCATATATATGTTGGGGAACAGAACTCCCATCTCTCTCTCTCTCTCTCCCTCTCTCTCGTGCCTAAACACATTTGTCACCTCATTTCAATTTGCAAATGCAGATAGTCTGGTTAGCCATTTGATTAACTGTTACGGAGTCTTATCTTGGGGATAAAAGCTTGGCCCCAGTGATGTACTGGGCCGTACGCACTACCCTCTGTAGTGCCTTGTAGTCGGATCTGAGGACCCATGCCAAGGCTTTGTCGTGCCCTGTTCAAGACTGTCTTGGTGTGTTTGGACCATGATAGTTTGTTGGGGATGTGGACACCAAGGAACTTAAAGCTCTCAACCTGCTCCACCACAGCCCTGTTGATAAGAATGGGGTCGTGCTCTGTCCTCCTTTTCCTGTAGCCGACAATCATCTCCTTTGTCTTGATTGCGTTGCGGGAGAGGTTGTTATCCTGCCACCACACGGCCAGGTCTCTGACCTCCTCCCTATAGGCTGTCTAGTTGTTGTCGGTGATCAGGCCAACCACTATTGTGTCGTCAGGCAAACTTAATTATGGTGTACAGGAGGGGAATAAGCACGCACCCTATGGGGCCCCCTCGTTGAGGATCAGCATTGCAGTTATGTTGTTGCCTACCCTTACCACCTGGGGGTGGCCAGTCAGGAAGTCCGGGATCCAGTTGCAGAGGGAAGTGTTTAGTGCCAGGGTCCTTAGCTTAGTGATGAGCTTTGAGGGCACTATGGTGTGGTATGCAAATTGGAGTGGGTCTAGGGTTTCTGGGATAATGGTGTTGTGAGCCATGACCAGCCTTTTCAAGACATTATAAAAAACTGCGATGGGGACATAGGGACATTTTATCAACACAGACGTCAACACATTGCACTAAGAAAAGGAAACACATTGCTGTTGGATATAAATGGAAATAAATGTGTACTCAAATGAAAGATGTACTACATACAGAGGGGACATGGAGACATGTTGCTGACACTAACACACTGCTAATACTAAAGACATGTATAATATTATCACCTGTTAGAAGTATGTATGAAATGCTGCAATGTTTTATAAATCAATAAATCAATCAGAATCATGTTTTATATTATCATACTTTGTCTTTCTATGTAGTAATGACACATTTCACACAAAACAAATTCATTTTGAATTGGAACCAAATTATTTCCTGGATATGGTAGTAGAGGACAGAATTGCTGTTACTGTCTGTCTGTGTGTGGTTGAAGACCACAGCCGATAAAATATAATATTAGGAAGGTGTTCCAAATGTTTTGTACACTCAGTGTATATTTAATAAACTAAGAGAACAGCAGTGATTTAATTCATTGTGTCCTAAATTGTTCTATTATTGTATCCAGCATTCTGAAAGTAAATGCATTGATTGTTTTTTGTTGTTGCATATACAGTTGAAGTTGGGTGTTTACAAACACCTTCTTCGCCAAATACATTTAAACTCAGTTTTTCACAATTCCTGACATTTAATCCTAGTAAGAATTCCCTGCCTTCGGTCAGTTAGGATCACCACTTTATTTTAAGAATGTGAAATGTCAGTATAATAGTAGAGAGAATTATTTACTTCAGCTTTAATTTCTTTCATCACATTTCCATGGGTCAGAAGTTTACATACACTCAATTAGTATTTGGTAGCATTGCCTTTAAATTGTTTAACTTGGGTCAAACGTTCCGGGTAGCCTTCCACAAGCTTCCCACAATCTGTTGGGTGAATTTTGGCCCATTCCTCCTGACAGAGCTGGTTTCTCAACGGCTGGCCATGCCTTCCGCCTGGCTACTCCAACCTCGGCCAACAGCTCCGCCCCCCCCCCCCCCGCAGCTACTCGCCCAAGCCTCTCCAGGTTCTCCTTCACCCAAATCCAGATAGCAGATGTTCTGAAAGAGCTGCAAAACCTGGACCCGTATAAATCAGCTGGGCTTGACAATCTGGACCCTCTATTTCTGAAACTATCCGCCGCCATTGTCGCAACCCCTATTACCAGCCTGTTCAACCTCTCCTTCATATCGTCTGAGATCCCCAAGGACTGGAAAGCTGCCGCAGTCATCCCCCTCTTCAAAGGGGGAGACACCCTGGACCCAAACTGTTACAGACCTATATCCATCCTGCCCTGCCTATCTAAGGTCTTCGAAAGCCAAGTCAACAAACAGGTCACTGACCATCTCGAATCCCACCGTACCTTCTCCGCTATGCAATCTGGTTTCCGAGCCGGTCACGGGTGCACCTCAGCCACGCTCAAGGTACTAAACGATATCATAACCGCCATCGATAAAAGACAGTCAGACTGCCTCTAATTGGGAATCACACCAAAACACCAACATAGAAAAAACAACCTAGAACCCCACATAGAAAATATAAACTAGACTAAATCCCTAGTCACGCTCTGATCTACTCTACTATCGAAAATAAAAGCTTTCTATGGTCAGGACGTGACAGTACCCCCCCCCTTCCCAAAGGTGAGGACTCCGACCGCAAAATCTGAAACACAAAGGGAGGGTTAGGGGGGGTGTCTAGTGTTGGTGGCGGCTCTGGTGCAGGGCGAAGTACCCGCTCATCCGCCAGCATCGGGGGCGGCTCTGGTGCGGGACGAAGAACCCGCTCAGCTCTCGGATCCCCCATCTTTGGTGGTGGCTCTGGTGCGTGCAGAAGAACCCACTCATCCCGCTGATCCAGCCATGGACCCAGGCTGAACACTGTACCTGGATTGGACCTCGGTGCAGAAGAAGGCTCCTGTCTTGGAGCTGGACCGGACACCGTGCCTGGACTGGGCACCTGCGCAGAGGAAGTCTCCGGCCTTGGAGCGGGACTGGACGCCATGCTCTGACTGGGTATCGGCACAAGGGAAAGCTCCGGCTCTGGACTGGGAACTGTCACCGGAAGCTCTGGACTGGGAACCGTCGCCGGAAGCTCTGGACTGGGGATCGTCGCAGGAAGCCTGGTGCGTGGGGCCGGCACTGGTGGTACCGGGCTGGTGACACGCACCTCAGGGCGAGTGCGAGGATTAGGCACAGGACGTACTGGACTGGGGAGGCGCACTGGAGGCCTGATGCGTGGGGCCGGCACTGGTGGTACCGGGCTGGTGACACGCACCTCAGGGCGAGTGCGGGGAGGAGGCACAGGACGTACTGGACTGGGGACACGCACTTCAGGGAAAGTGCGAGAAGCAGGCACAGGAGGTACCTGACTGGGAAGACACACTTGAGGGAGAGTGCGAGGAGCAGGCACATGACGTACCAGGCTGTGGAGACGTACTGGAGACCTGGTGCGTATAGCCAGCATCAATGGTACGGGTTCGATGACACACCTCGCCCGGCAAGTAAGAGGAGCTGGCACAGGACTTACTGGGCTGTGGAGGCGCACTGGAGATCTGGAGTGTAAAGCTGGCACAACGTGTCCTGGACAGATGACAACCTTCGCACGGCAAGTGCGGGGAGGTGGCACAGGACGTACCGGGCTGTGGAGGCGCACTGGAGACACGGTGTGTAGAACCGGCACACATTGTACCGGAACGATGACACTCTCCTCAAAGCGAGTGCGGAGAGCTGACACAGGTGGCATCGGACGGCTAACACGCTCCTCAGAGCGACTGTCTTGCCTCTCCAGCCAAACCAACAGCTATCTCTCATCCCTCTCCTCAACTTTCGCCAACCACTCCTCGCTCAATCTGTCCCAATATTCCTCCTCGTCTCTGACTCACCCCTCAGCGTCGCCGACACCTCGTGTGCCGACACCCCTTGTGCCTCCCCCCCCAAAAATTGGGCTGTCTTTTGGGCTTGCGTCATGGCCGCGAACCCTGGGGTCGTCGCTGTCCTTCCCTCACCGTTTGCGTATGCTTCCACGGAAGACTTTCGTCTCCAGCCATAATTTCCTCCCAAGTCCAGAATGTCTTCTCCTCCTGGGTACGCTGCTTGGTCCTGTTTTGATGGGATATTCTGTCACGATGTTCGTAATAATGAATGTCGGACCAAGGCGCAGTGTACTTTGAGTCCCACATAATTTATATGAAAAAAATGAAAATGAAAGACAAAACAAATAAAGAATAAACAAACCGTGACGACAATGCAGTGCTAACAGGCAACTAAACATAAACAATATCCCATAACCCACAGGTGGAAAAAATGCTACTTAAGTATGATCCCCAATTAGAGACAAAGATAGCCAGCTGCCTCTAATTGAGAATCACACCAAAACACATTACATTACATTTACATTTAAGTCATTTAGCAGACGCTCTTATCCAGAGCGACTTACAAATTGGTGCGTTCACCTTAAGACATCCAGTGGAACAGCCACTTTACAATAGTGCATCTAAATCTTTTAAGGGGGGGGGGTGAGAAGGATTACTTTATCCTATCCTAGGTATTCCTGAAAGAGGTGGGGTTTCAGGTGTCTCCGGAAGGTGGTGATTGACTCCGCTGTCCTGGCGTCGTGAGGGAGTTTGTTCCACCATTGGGGGGCCAGAGCAGCGAACAGTTTTGACTGGGCTGCGCGGAAACTGTACTTCCTCAGTGGTAGGGAGGCGAGCAGGCCAGAGGTGGATGAACGCAGTGCCCTTGTTTGGGTGTAGGGCCTGATCAGAGCCTGGAGGTACTGAGGTGCCGTTCCCCTCACAGCTCCGTAGGCAAGCACCATGGTCTTGTAGCGGATGCAAGCTTCAACTGGAAGCCAGTGGAGAGAGTGGAGGAGCGGGGTGACGTGAGAGAACTTGGGAAGGTTGAACACCAGACGGGCTGCGGCGTTCTGGATGAGTTGTAGGGGTTTAATGGCACAGGCAGGGAGCCCAGCCAACAGCGAGTTGCAGTAATCCAGACGGGAGATGACTACTTCAACAGGAGGTAGCTATCGCTCACAGCCACGTTGTAATCTTCGAGTCCTTGAACATTTGGTTGTTTACATATAATTTATCGACCATTAGAAGAACATTCTAAATGCTAAATCTAAATGCTGAATTCTAAACTAAATGCATGCTCTTCAACCGATCGCTGCGCAGACCTGCCTGCCCGTCCAGCATCACTACTCTGGACGGTTCTGATTTACAATATGTGGACAATTACAAATACCTAGGTGTCTGGTTAGACTGTAAACTCTCCTTCCAGACTCACATTAAGCATCTCCAATCCAAAATTAAATCTAGAATCTACTTTCTATTTCGCAACAAAGCATCCTTCACTCATGTTGCCAAACATACCCTCTTAAAACGGATTATTCTACTGATCCTTGATTTCGGTGATGTCATTTATAAAATATCCTCCAACACTCTACTCAGCAAATTGGATGCAGTCTATCACAGTGCCATCCGTTTTGTCACCAAAACCCCATATACTACCCACCACTGCGACCTGTATGCTCTTGTTGGCTGGTCCACACAACATATTCATCGCCAAACCCACTGGCTCCAGGTCATCTATAAGTCTTTGCTAGGTAAAGCCCCGCCTTATTTCAGATCACTGGTCACCATAACAGCACCCACCCGTAGCACGTGCTCCAGCAGGTATATTTCACTGGTCACCCCCAATGCCAATTCCTCCCTTGGCCGCCTTTCCTTCCAGTTCTCTGCTGCCAATGACTGGAACAAATTGAAAAAAATCACTGAAGCTGGAGACTCATTTCTCCCTCACTAACTTTAAGCATCAGCTGTCATAGCAGCTCACAGATCACAGCACCTGTACGTACATAGCCCATCTGTAAATAGCCCATCCAACTACCTCATCCCCATATTGTGTTTTTTCTTTTGCACCCCAGTATCTCTACTTGCACATTCATCTTCTGCACATCTATCACTCCAGTATTTAATTGCTCAATTGTAATTACTTCGCCACTATGGCCTATTTATTGCCTTACCTCCCTAATCTCACCTCATTTGCACACACTGTATATAGATTCCCCCCCCCCCTATTGTGTTATTGACTGTATGTTTGTTTATCCCATGTATAACTCTGTGTTATTGTTTGTGTCGCACTGCTTTGCTTTATCTTGGCCAGGTCACACTTGTAAATGAGAACTTGTTCTCAACTGGCCTATCTGGTTAAATAAAGGTGAAATAACATTTACAAAAAATCTGCTTCTCTGCTTGGAGCCTTTTGAAAGTAGGCTACAGGGCACTATTTTATGAGGAAATTGTTCATTAATAGAGAATGGGGTATTCTTCAATTCCCTACCTTGTTGTAACATGTCAATTTTCATTTTGTATTGGGTCAGCATAGCTACGATCAGACGGGGCCTTCCCTCTGCTCAGCCACCGAAACAGTGAGCTTTTTGTAAATCATTTGTTTCCAACTGTTCGTCCGTTATCTTGAGTTGACGTTTCATTGACGACTTTTTCCTCCTTTGACTGATAGTTTTCATTTTCATCCTCCTTTATTCCCATTCTAACAATATTATTTTTCATACTTCTGCACTTTAGACCAAGTAATTTGGCTTTCATTGTTTTATTATCATACTGCATACATATGCATGCGATTTATTATTATGTGTGACTATGTGCAAGGTCCATTGACCTACATTTTAATCTTGCCTTCAAAGTTACATAAAACATGATTGTGCACTCACAGTAATCTACAGTAGCGCAAATGCAGACATGAAAACACACATAGTCCCCAGCAGAGTTCTTATGACAATGCTTGAGTTTGGTTTCCTCAGCCCGAAGAACCTTTGCATGGCAGTCCCTCCTTCTCACCTCTTACTTAGGCAACAATCAGTCATGTGAAGAATCAGTCTGTCACAGTCACAGACTAGTCACCACATCTTTTCAGAAAGTAGTGGAGAGGCCGGCCAATCACCATAAATAAGGTACTAACTTTAACGTGTGTGTGTCTGTCTGTCTGTCTGAGTGTATGTATGTGCAGTGCTTGACTTAGACTGAAATCGGTAACAGTACTCATCTTGGGTGCTGGTACTGTAGGTGCAGGGGCTCCACAGAGAGAGAGAGAGAGAGAGAGAGAGAGAGAGAGAGAGAGAGAGAGAGAGAGAGAGAGAGAGAGAGAGAGAGAGACAGACAGACAGACAGACGAAACATACCAACTATGTTATTTTCAGGTGTTTCTAAACAAAATGGGAAAGATGTGCACTTCTGGATTGGTCTGACTGACTCAGAGATGGAAGGGTTCTGGAAATGGGTGGATGGAACAACATCAGCAACAACGTGAGTAATATTTACTTCTTGCCGTTTCTTTTTGAAGCGTATTGTTTCTTGAACTAATATCATGTTGATATCATTTTCTGCTGAACTGGTTCTTAGGTTCTGGAGAAGAGGAGAGCCAAATAATACTGATGGGGAGGAGGATTGTGTGGTATTCAACAGGTTTATTAATCTGTCTTGGGACTGGGAAATGATTCAGTCATGGAATGACCAGCCTTGCTCAGTGAGTACTCAATGGGTATGTGAGAGCAGTGTCATAACAAATCCATCCACAACAGGAGAATAATATCAGAATTCCCTTTTGAGTTAGCAATTGTATTATTAGTTAGCAATTGTATTGTTAAAGATTATTGTTGAAGTGTAATTTAAATCTATTACGACATAAGTTATGATTAGTAATGATTGTTCTTATGATTAGTAATGATTGTTCTTATGATTAGTAATGATCGTAGCTATGATTTGTAATGATTTAATTTATATAATATATAATTGCTTTTTAAGAACCATAGTATTATGAATGTGAAACTCCAACCTGAAAGCTAATGTAGTGAATTGACATGCAGGGTCAAATCTAATCATCTAACAGTGAACTGTGTACAATTTTTGGATAACATTAAAGACATATTCTGAAAGCTAACAGAACAGAAATGTTTGAATTGTATTGTACATTGCAGGCATAATTTCTCTATTCATGTGATACATATTATAGATTATTTTAAACCAAAGTGAAAATACAACTGTTATTGTATTTGATTCCACATTGAATGTTGTTGTGTTTCTTTATATGGATGTTGGGGAACAGAACTCTCATCTCTCTCTCTCTCTCTCTCTCTGTCTCTGTTCCTGTCTCTCTCTCAGACACACACACACACACACACACACACACACACACACACACACACACACACACACACACACACACACACACTTATTTCACCTCATTGCAATTTGGACTGTAAGGACATTCAGAGCATCGATGAGACAGACAGCATACAAAGACAGAAACTATACACACGGTACCAGTTATCATCATCATTGAGATATGGAGATAGAAGAGGACATCTATGCCAATGTAGAGGAGATCCGTGTGAAAGACTGTAATGATCTGGCTGCAGGTTACGAGACATTACACCAGAGTCCACAGGCTGGAACAAGTAAGTGTGTTTAAAGACAATAATGACTGAGAAGTACATTTTGATATGAGCACACTGCAAACTAAAGGTATTTAAATACATCTGAGTGAGAATGAAAGTCCCAGATCCCGAAACCTCTAGTCATTTAAATCAGTATGATAAATGGTCCCTCGTGTTATGCAACAAGGTCATCTCCATTCAGCTGGGGATCAACAACAATATCAGATGTGTTCAGTGGGCCTAAGGGGCAAAGCAGCTTTAAAGAAGTTCTCTGGTTACAACGTCAATATAAAGAGGTTTATTGTCATCATTAATGAGAAACCGTGAGGCAATTCGTGGAAAGGTTCCTAATTTTTAGAGGGACTTGTTTCAAGCATTGTTTAAAAAAAATTATGTTTCTATATAATTTGGAAGGAAGTGATAGTAGAGGAGGACAGAAACATCTTTGATTTCTGGTTGAAGACCACAAGACTCAGTTCCTCTTGGTGTAAACAGCATTGGTTTGTGAGGTGCATGTAACCACGTGTTTCTCTACACCTGCAGGACTGAAGCATGAGAATCAGAACTCTCAGCCTTGGAGGATGGCTACAGTTTCCCTGGGCCTGCTGTGTGTTGTCTTACTGATCACAGTCACAAGCCTCTCTGTGCATTGTGAGTGTTCAACTCGCATGTGTACCTGCGTGTGCATTTATGCGTGTGTTTGTGAATGCGTGCGCATGTGTGTGCAAGAACGAGCGAGCCGGGAAAAAAAAACGATTGTTGGCGTGTGCTCTCTTCTCTTTTCAATCACAGATGATGAACAGTACTACGGACTGTCCAGACTCCAGACTTCATACAACAACCTGACTGAGGAGAAACTCCGGCTGCAGAGGTCAGTTTCAGAGCAGGAGAAGAAGATATCAGAGCTTGGTAAGTATGATGTTGTAGAATGGGAATGCAGGGGATGATATAGTGATAAATAGCAATTGTTCTGTGTTATATAATTGTAGTATATAATAATTGGTCTGTATAGCTGAATTAGATGATTTCATTCTCTATCTATAGGACCCTGTCCTGATGGCTGGAGGAGACACAGATGTAACTGTTATTACTTATCTAATAACAGTAAAACTTGGAGTGAGAGCAGACAAGACTGCAGAGAGAGAGGAGCAGATCTGTTGATCATAAACAGCAGAGAGGAACAGGTGTGTATGTGGATACATGAGAGAGCGAGAGAGAGAGAGATAGAGCGAGAGCAAGAGGGAGAGAGAAAGAGAGAGAGAAACAGAGAGAGAGAGAGAAAAAGAGCGAGAAAGAGAGAGAGAGAGAAAGAGAGAGAAAGAGAGTGAGAGAGAAAGAGCGAGAGAAAGTGAGAGTGCGAGAGAAAGAGAGAGCGAGAGATAGAGAGAGAGCAAGAGCGATAGAGAGAGAGAGAAAGAGAGAGCGAGAGATATAGAGAGAGCAAGAGCGAGAGAGAAAGAGAGAGAACAAGAGAGAGATAGACAGAGAACAAGAGTGAGAGAGAAAGAGAAAGAAAGAGAGAGAGAGAAAGAGAGAGAGAGAAAGAGAGTGAGAGAGAAAGAGCGAGAGAAAGTGAGAGTGAGAGAGAAAGAGAGAGAGAGAGAGAGAGAGAGCAAGAGCGAGAGAGAGAGAGAAAGAGATAGAGAGAGAGCAAGAGCGATAGAGAGAGAGAGAGCAAGAGAGAGAGAGCAAGAGAGAGAGAGATAGAGAGAGAGCAAGAGCGAGAGAGAAAGAGAGAGAGAGAGAGAGAGAGAGAGAAGAGAGAGAACAAGAGCGAGAGAGAGAGAGAAAGAAAGAGAGAGAGAGACTAAACATATTGCTTTTCTTGTATACAGCATTTTCTAAACACATTGGGGAGGAAAATGCATTTCTGGATTGGTCTGACTGACTCAGAGCAGGAAGGGATCTGGAAATGGGTGGATGGAACAACATCAACCACAACACAGTGAGTGAAAAGCAGATTAACATATCAATTACCATGGAGCAGGCAGAGTAACCAATAAGGACTTGTTCTTCTTCCTGGGTTGACTGTTCACTGAACTGGTTGGTTCTTAGGTTCTGGAGAGAAGGAGAGCCAAATAATGCCCAGGGGGGTGAGAACTGTGCAGTCTTCAACAGCTTCAGAGATACCCTGGGAATTATACAATCATGGAATGACCAGCCTTGCTCATTGCTTATCCGTTGGGTATGCAACTACACACCTAACGTGTCCTCCTAATAGGCCTACACATCTTGATGGCATCTGCCCACAGGAGAATATCTGAATTCCATTGTAAAAAAAAACGAAGCATCTCCTACAAGTTGATGCTGACAAGTCCTGGCAGGAAAACAAATGACCCATAACACATGTAAAGAAAAAGTCCCGCTAATTGGCTAACGATTCAAATGAAAGCTAACATTGAATCTACATCAGACGTTAATTCTTCAAGTCGGCTGTTTTGGCATATGTTTCAGATAATCTGAATTCCCTTTTGAATTTGCAATAGCGTTTAGATTTTTTTTCCGACACAAAGGTTAATGTCTCCTGCATTTCATTAGTAGCACAAATTGTAGAGAAAATTCAAATGAATCTTGACAAAACATTCCTGTTAACTATGACTAATATGCACCCTCTACTGACTAGAAAGGCATATAGAAGGTCAAAGTGCAGAACATCACAGTAGCAGGTAGAATTACTTCAGATTGCTTAAGAGAAATGATTGTGTTGTAATATGAGAATGCAACTCAATTGGAAGCTGATGCGACTTGTAGGTTCAGTCATAATCTATCCACCCAACAGTGGCTTCCACTGTGAACAAGACAGCTGCTTTAAACTGATCATTTCTTTGTCAGATGGAATGATTTTATAAATAAACATTTTTAGAAGATAAGAGATTAGCCATCTTTTAATTTATTGTATTGTGCAAACTGACAATAGAAATATTAATCATTTGACCTTTGTTCATATGCTTTCCCCCCCCCAGAAATCTGTGTTGTCATAAAAACATGCACTCATAGTCAAGATGTCTAATATAATAATGTCACTTAATAAAATTACATATTCTATCAATAACTATTTTTTAACATTTTATTTCACCTTTATTTAACCAGGTAGGCAAGTTGAGAACAGGTGCTCATTTGCAACTGCGACCTGGCCAAGATAAAGCATAGCAGTGTGAACAGACAACACAGAGTTACACATGGAGTAAACAATTAACAAGTCAATAACACAGTAGAGAAAAAAGGGGGAGTCTATATACAATGTGTGCAAAAGGCATGAGGAGGTAGGCGAATAATTACAATATTGCAGATTAACACTGGATTTACAATTGCGACCTGGCCAAGATAAAGCAAAGCAGTTCGACACATACAACAACACAGAGTTACACATGGTGTAAAACAAACATACAGTCAATAATACAATGTGAGCAAGTGAGGTGAGATAAGGGAGGTAAAGGCAAAAAAAAAAATTAAAACACTGGAATGGTTGATTTGCAGTGGAAGAATGTGCAAAGTAGAGAAAGAAATAATGGGGTGCAAAGGAGCAAAATAAATACAGTAGGGAAAGAGGTAGTTGTTTGGGCTAAATTATAGATGGACTATGTACAGGTGCCATAATCTGTGACCTGCTCTGACAGCTGGTGCTTAAAGCTAGTGAGGGAGATAAGTGTTTCCAGTTTCAGAGATTTTGTAGTTCGTTCCAGTCATTGGCAGCAGAGAACTGGAAGGAGAGAACTAGAGAGATATACCTGCTGGAGCGTGTGCTACAGGTGGGTGCTGCAATGGTGACCAGCAAGCTGAGATAAGGGGGGACTTTACCTAGCAGGGTCTTGTAGATGACCTGGAGCCAGTGGGTTTAGCGACGAGTATGAAGCAAACTATAATTAAGTGAAACAGAGCTTTGTGCTTTAGCAAGGCAAACATGGGACCAATTCAATTCCTCTGGTAACCATGGGATAGTCTACTCATGTGATTGGAAGAGATTTTGTGCACACTGTACTGTACAGGTGTAGGTGTTGATTCAGGCCAGTGACCTATCCACTGACCATTCTTGACCATTTTCCTTACGGATCCCAGGCTTGAGCCCCTCCATTTGTGTGGCTATTCTGAATCAAATCTACAAATTGTCCAGTATTTTACTCACCTCAATTAAACAAAATACAATTATGTTTATTTACATGGATATTGGGGGAAAGAAACCTCTCTCTCTCTCATACATAGAGTGCATGCACACGTTTTTCACCTCATTTCAATTGGAACTGTGGACTGAATTCATTCTCAGAGCATCAGTGAGACAGGAGACAAAGAGGGAGAGAGAGACAAAGACCATAGAGCTACACCGTATACAGTACACACCAGTTGTTATCATTGAGATACGGAGATCGAAGAGGACGTCTATGCCAATGTGGAGGAGATCAGTGTGAAAGGCTGCGATGATCTGGCTGCTGGTTATGAGACTTTACACCAAAGTCCACAGGCTGGAACAAGTAAGTGCGTTTACAGATTCTTAAACAGATCTTTATTTATTAATTAAGTTTACTTTGCCGGACAAAAACATACGTCTGAGAGGTACTGAGAAATGATGAGTCACATCAGATTAAGCTGAGACCTATTTTCCATCTGTAGTCCCCTGGCAGGTGAACATCTAATCATGGAAATATTCTATGCAAAACAGACAACCTAAATGCATCAGACATTATAAAAAACAGCCATGAGGACATGGGGACATTTATCAACACAGACGTCAACACATTGCACTGAGAAAAGGAAACACATTGCTCTTGGATATAAATGGAAATAAATGTGTACTCAAATGAAAGATGTACTACATACAGAGGGGACATGGAGACATGTTGCTGACACTAACACACTGCTAATACTAAAGACATGTATAATATTATCACCTGTTAGAAGTATGTATGAAACGCTGCAGACGCTGCCATGTTTTATAAATCAATCAGAATCATGTTCAATATCATCATACGTTGTCTTTCTATGTAGTAATGACACATTTCACACGAAACAAATTCCTTTTGAATTGGAACCAAATTATTTCCTGGAAATGGTAGAAGAGGAGGACAGAATTGCTGTTACTGTCTGTCTGTGTGTGGTTGAAGACCACAGCATCAGTTCCTCTTGGTATCAGAACAGCATTGGTTTATGAGGGAGAAACTGGTCAGCTGGAAAGACTAAGATAGATACGGTGAGACCAAGTCAGGTGTATATTATGTTTGTTTCTCTACACCTGCAGGGCTGAAACCTGGGAATCAGAACTGTCAGCCTTACAGACTGGCATCAGTTTCTCTGGGACTGCTGCGTGTTCTCTTGCTGACCGGTCATAAGACCACATTCTTATCGGAAGACTCAACAGCCTTGGTCTCTCAAATGACTGCCTCGCCTGGTTCACCAACTATTTCTAAGACAGAGTTCAGTGTGTCAAATCGGAGGGCCTGTTGTTCAGACCTCTGGCAGTCTCTATGATGGTGCCACAGGTTTCAATTCTATGGCAGACTCTCTTCTCTGTATATATATCAATGACGTTGCTCTTGCTGCTGGTGATTCTCTGATCCACCTCTACGCAGACGACACAATTCTGTATACTTCTGGCCCTTCTTTGGACACTGTGTTAACTAACCTACAGACAAGCTTCAATGCCATACAAATCTCCTTCCGTGGCCTCCAACTGCTCTGAAATGCAAGTAAAACTAAATGCATGCTCTTCAACCGATCGCTGCTCACACCTGCCCGCCCGACTAGCATCACTACTCTGGACGGTTCTGACTTAGAATATGTGGACAACTACAAATACCTAGGTAAGCTCTCATTCCAGACTCATATTAAGCATCTCCAATCCAAAATGAAATCTAGAATTGGCTTCCTATTTCGCAACAAAGCATCCTTCACTCATGTGGACATCTATAAGTACCTAGGTGTCTGGCTAGACTGCAAACTCTCCTTACAGACTCATATCAAACATCTCCAATCGAAAATCAAATCAAGAGTCGGCTTTCTATTCCGCAACAAAGCCTCCTTCACTCACGCCGCCAAGCTTACCCTAGTAAAACTGACTATCCTACCGATCCTTGACTTCGGCGATGTCATCTACAAAATGGCTTCCAACACTCTACTCAGCAAACTGGATGCAGTCTATCACAGTGCCACCCGTTTTGTCACTAAAGCACCTTATACCACCCACCACTGCGACTTGTATGCTCTAGTCGGCTGGCCCTCACTACATATTCGTCGCCAGACCCACTGGCTCCAGGTCATCTACAAGTCCATGCTAGGTAAAGCTCCGCCTTATCTCAGTTCACTGGTCACGATGGCAACATCCATCCGTAGCACGCGCTCCAGCAGGTGTATCTCACTGATCATCCCTAAAGCCAACACCTCATTTGGCCGCCTTTCGTTCCAGTACTCTGCTGCCTGTGACTGGAACGAACTGCAAAAATCGCTGAAGTTGGAGACTTTTATCTCCCTCACCAACTTCAAACATCAGCTATCTGAGCAGCTAACCGATCGCTGCAGCTGTACATAGTCTATTGGTAAATAGCCCACCCATTTTCACCTACCTCATTCCCATACTGTTTTTATACTGTTTTTATTTATTTACTTTTCTGCTCTTTTGCACACCAATATCTCTACCTGTACATGACCATCTGATCATTTATCACTCCAGTGTTAATCTGCAAAATTGTAATTATTCGCCTACCTCCTCATGCCTTTTGCACACATTGTATATAGACTGCCCCTTTTTTCTACTGTGTTATTGACTTGTTAATTGTTTACTCCATGTGTAACTCTGTGTTGTCTGTTCACACTGCTATGCTTTATCTTGGCCAGGTCGCAGTTGCAAATGAGAACTTGTTCTCAACTAGCCTACCTGTTTAAATAAAGGTGAAATAAAAAAAAATAAAAAAAACATTCACAGGTGGTAGGGTGTTTGTGTGTGTGTAACGAAACATAAAATGATCAATTTGTTCTCTGTTCCATCACAGATGACGATGACATACAATCAACTGTCCAGAAGTCTTTCTCTAACTGCCAACCATACTTCAGAGAAGAAAGAACTAGTTACGAAAACCTGACTAAGGAGAGACACCAACTGGAGACTTCTGTCAACGTCTTGAAGACAGAGACCAGTTACAGGCCCGTTTTAACACCTTGGCTGAAGGGAAATACCAGTTACAAAGGACAATGGCAGAGCTAGGAAAGAAAGATCTCAGAAGAACTGGGTGAGTATGTACATTGTGCAAATAAGTGTGAATTTGAGTTGATGTGTAAGGGATTTCCTCCTCTTCTTCTGAGGAGGAGAGGCGAAAAGGATCAGAGGACCAATATGCGGCGTGGTAAGTGTCCATGGTTCTTTTAATACGAAAGTGTACACATGAACAATCTCAGATGAAATCTCGCGTCTTGTGACGGCCGGCCGCCCAACAACCTGCCCGCTTGACCCTATTCCCTCCTCTCTTCTCCAGACCATTTCCGGAGACCTTCTCCCTTACCTCACCTCGCTCATCAACTCATCCCTGACCGCTGGCTACGTCCCTTCTGTCTTCAAGAGAGCGAGAGTTGCACCCCTTCTGAAAAAACCTACACTCGATCCCTCCGATGTCAACAACTACAGACCAGTATCCCTTCTTTCTTTTCTCTCCAAAACTCTTGAACGTGCCGTCCTTGGCCAGCTCTCCCGCTATCTCTCTCAGAATGACCTTCTTGATCCAAATCAGTCAGGTTTCAAGACTAGTCATTCAACTGAGACTGCTCTTCTCTGTATCACGGAGGCCCTCCGCACTGCTAAAGCTAACTCTCTCTCCTCTGCTCTCATCCTTCTAGACCTATCGGCTGCCTTCGATACTGTGAACCATCAGATCCTCCTCTCCACCCTCTCCGAGTTGGGCATCTCCCGGCGCGGCCCACGCTTGGATTGCGTCCTACCTGACAGGTCGCTCCTACCAGGTGGCGTGGCGAGAATCTGTCTCCTCACCACGCGCTCTCACCACTGGCGTCCCCAGGGCTCTGTTCTAGGCCCTCTCCTATTCTCGCTATACACCAAGTCACTTGGCTCTGTCATAACCTCACATGGTCTCTCCTATCATTGCTATGCAGACGACACACAATTAATCTTCTCCTTTCCCCTTCTGATGACCAGGTGGCGAATCGCATCTCTGCATGTCTGGCAGACATATCAGTGTGGATGACGGATCACCACCTCAAGCTGAACCTCGGCAAGACGGAGCTGCTCTTCCTCCCGGGGAAGGACTGCCCGTTCCATGATCTCGCCATCACGGTTGACAACTCCATTGTGTCCTCCTCCCAGAGCGCTAAGAACCTTGGCGTGATCCTGGACAACACCCTGTCGTTCTCAACTAACATCAAGGCGGTGGCCCGTTCTTGTAGGTTCATGCTCTACAACATCCGCAGAGTACGACCCTGCCTCACACAGGAAGCAGCGCAGGTCCTAATCCAGGCACTTGTCATCTCCCGTCTGGATTACTGCAACTCGCTGTTGGCTGGGCTCCCTGCCTGTGCCATTAAACCCCTACAACTCATCCAGAACGCCGCAGCCCGTCTGGTGTTCAACCTTCCCAAGTTCTCTCACGTCACCCCGCTCCTCCGCTCTCTCCACTGGCTTCCAGTTGAAGCTCGCATCCGCTACAAGACCATGGTGCTTGCCTACGGAGCTGTGAGGGGAACGGCACCTCAGTACCTCCAGGCTCTGATCAGGCCCTACACCCAAACAAGGGCACTGCGTTCATCCACCTCTGGCCTGCTCGCCTCCCTACCACTGAGGAAGTACAGTTCCGCGCAGCCCAGTCAAAACTGTTCGCTGCTCTGGCCCCCCAATGGTGGAACAAACTCCCTCACGACGCCAGGACAGCGGAGTCAATCACCACCTTCCGGAGACACCTGAAACCCCACCTCTTTCAGGAATACCTAGGATAGGATAAAGTAATCCTTCTCACCCCCCTTAAAAGATTTAGATGCACTATTGTAAAGTGGCTGTTCCACTGGATGTCTTAAGGTGAACGCACCAATTTGTAAGTCGCTCTGGATAAGAGCGTCTGCTAAATGACTTAAATGTAAATGTAAATGTAAACAACTGACTACAAAAACAATAAACGTGGAATGAACGAAACCCAAAACAGTACCGTGTGGTGAAAAACACAGACACGGAAACAAACATCCACAAACACACAGTGAAACCCAGGCTACCTACTAAGTATGATTCTCAATCAGAGACAACTAATGACACCTGCCTCTGATTGAGAACCATACTAGGCCGAAACATAGAAATACCCAAATCATAGAAAAACAAACATAGACTGCCCACCCCAACTCACGCCCTGACCATACTAAATAATGACAAAACAAAGGAAATAAAGGTCAGAACGTGACATGATGTGAAAAAAGTATTATGATATATTGAAGTTATACGACTGTATTGACCGATATTGTAAAGGTTTCCCTCCTCTTCGTCTGAAGAGGAGAGGCGAGAAGGATCGGAGGACCGAATATGCGGCGTGGTAAGTGTCCATGGTTCTTTTAATAAGAAATACTCAACATGAACACAACTGAATAGAAAAACAATAAACGTGTTCTGGATTGGTCTGACTGAGGCAATGAAGGAAGGCACCTGAAAATGGGTAGACGGAACAACTCCAATTACAACACGGTGAGTAAAATACAAAATGGATCGTTTAGATACTTGGATCTTGTACTAAATGCTGATGACTTAATATAATCTTCCTCTTAACTTGCTGGTTCGTAGGTTCTGGAGACAAGGACAGCCAGATATTCATCTGGGTAATGAGGATTGTGTGGTATTTAACAGTTTCAATAATTCAACCGACTTTGGATCTATTCAGTCATGGTGTGACAAGCCCTGCTCACAGACTAATCAATGGGTTATGTGAGAGCACAGTGAACATGTCATAATGTACGATAACATCCTTTCACGATACAAACATAGAATGTGATGTCCTTTAGAGTTCGCAATAGCTTTAGCCTAGATTCATGATTCAAATCTCATTTGAATAATAACATAATAAATCGACATCAGTACATGTAATTATGGTTTCATTGATTTAAAAGAATGGCAATTAGTAGTGTATTTAAAAAAATATTATAGCTAATGTAGTATCAACAAGTTAAACAGTAATTATGTTCATGTCAGATGTGATAATATTACACGCATACACTGAGTGTGCAAAACATTATGAACACCTGCTCTTTCCATGACTTAGACTGACCAGGTGAATCCAGGTGAAAGCTGGGATCCCTTATTGATGTCACTTGTTAAATCCACTTCAAATCAGTGTCGATGAAGTGGAGGAGACGGGTTAAAGAAGGATTTTTAAGCATTGAGACATGGATTGTACATGTGTACAACACTGCCTGGTTTTATTGTACCCAGCATTCTGAAAATGAATGCATTTATTGTTAATTAGCTCCTGCAATTTTTTTTTGGGGGGGGGGTTGCATATATATGTATTTGTAAGTCTGTCACCACATAAAACACACCCACGATTTCAAAAGTTATACTAATAAGTTATGGCAAGTACACTATATTTATTTCCGACCTTTGGGAAACCAACTCACATGGATTGGGAGAGAGTGAGTGTGGGTGATATTGGCCAATTCATGTGTGGGCGTTGAGGGTCAGTGCACGCTGGGTCAAACAGTAGTTGAATCTCAATAGTCTCCTTTCCTTCATCTGAATTCATGTGGGTAAAAAACAGAACTGCTTAACAGGATAGGACCTCAAGTGTCAGCTAAAACTATCTGGGACTGGACAAAGAGACAGAGATCCGGTAAGGACACACACTTGCTGGCACACACACACCATAATAATCAGAAAACACAATATTTTTCAATGATCTGTTTTAAATTTAATTTGAAAGTCAATTGAATTATATACACATTAGTTTGTGTTTCAACTCCACATTAGATGATCAACTTCAGGTTCTAGCAGTTATGACTGACTAACCTAGATTCATCCGTCATGTTGTTTCATTGTAAAGATACCAGTATTCGGAAATTAGTGATTATTTTCCAAACTTCTATCAACAGGTTGTTTTGCTGTCAACCTGCATTATTATGAAATACTTGGCAGGAGTCCTGTTGCTCTTGGCAACAATGTTCACTACAGTCAACAGTGCAGAGGTGGGGGACCCCAGTTTTATTTGATTTATTTAACTAGGCAAGTCAGTTAAGAACAAATTCTTATTCACCTCTTGGCTACCTGTCACCCCAGTTGTACATATTATTTGAATATATTGGTGATACAATTTACAGGAAGCCAGAGCTTTATATTTATATAAGTAGCCATATACAGTATATATGCTAACAGTGAATAGCTGTCCTCAGCAGTGCCAGAATGATTCTAACACTGTATAGCTGTCCTCTGCAGTGGCAGAAGGATTCTAACACTGTATAGCTGTCCTCTGCAGTGAAAGAAGGATTCTATCACTGTATAGCTGTCCACAGTAGTGCCAGAATGATTGTAATGCTGTATAGCTGTCCTCAGTAGTGCCAGAATGATTGTAATGCTGTATAGCTGTCCTCAGCAGTGCCATAATGATTGTAATGCTGTATAGCTGTCCTCAGCAGTGCCAGAATGATTGTAATGCTGTATAGCTGTCCTCAGTAGTGCCAGAATTATTGTAATGCTGTATAGCTGTCCTCAGCAGTGCCAGTGTCGGTGTGATGAGGAGCGGTTGAACACGGAACTGAGCTCGGTGGACGACCGCTACCTGACGTGCAGGGAAGAGATGATGGGGAACATCACCGAAGGCGACCTGCTGACCAGGGAACGCCAGGCCAGCCCTTCTTTTTCCACCGCCTGGTCGCAAGCTGAACGCTGCAATGTGACGGTGGCGAACCTCACCGACCTCCATGTCACAGCGCTGACCCTCTACACAAACACATACAACCGCACCTTCCCTTTGATCTTTGACGTGGAAGCTAGATCTATGGGCCCCGACGCCAATGTTTACCGCCGGTACTTCCTGTTCAAGTCCCTCCACTTCCTGCTGACCGATGCCCTGCGGCTCCTGATAGGGCGGGAGGAGACGGAGGCAGAGGTGGAGCAGAATGGAAAGGGTTGCCTGCTGGTGTATGCTAACAGCAGGCGCGGGGACAACTTGCGAGGGGAGGTGGGGGATCAGGTGCGCACTGGGCACTTTGTCCTGGCATCCACGCGGCGGTACAGCTCCAGCTTTGATCTGACCATCCGGACGTGCCATGGGCACCTGCTGCCCCGCTCCCACTCACGTCACTGCCGCTCTTCTTCAGGCCTCAATGTGCTGGTGCCACCCTACGAGCTGTTCAGGGTGGTGGCAGTAAAGAAGGTACCTAACAAATGGAGCGAGGCTCTGACATGGCACTTCTACCTGGAGTCTATTGGCACTACGTCCAACCTCAACTGCGCTATGACTTCTGCCATGTGAACAGCAAGTCAGTTTGTACAAAGCTCTAAGCAAATAAAGTTTGTTTGTTTGAAGAATCGATGAATTGATTGATTTTAAGATTGTTCAGTGGGCACTACTACCCACTACTCAGATCCATAAACATAGATTGCAATCATCACTTTTTCTCTCGACAAAAAAACACCACTCAAACCTACCTTCCTAATGTACCTATACATCTCTCTAACCTTGAAATTCCACAACAGTCTCTGCAGTGGCAATTTAGTAGATGTGGCTGATAGAGGAATTCTGAATTCCTTTATGTTTAATTGCCAAATCCAATTAAATTCACACTCATTTCTAATTCATGATAAGTTGTAAGTTTATCATTTGCATGAATTAGCGCGAGACCAGTCTTAAAAACAAGTTCAGCATTTATTCTTGATGAGTACTGACCCAAAATACAAAGAACATTACATTTTAAATCTAAAGAAGACATAAAATGACGTCATCAGTTACACCCTCTCTCTGATTCTCACAAGAACCCATTGTTTTAGGAATGGAACATTTCCCCAGGCATTTCTTATCTGTCTGAAAAGCCACAGCATCCCTCCCTAACCTTCCCAGTAGACACAGACACAATTCATTTCTGCTTACATTTTCAGTAACAGTACAATTAAGAACCCATACTTTTCAAATCATAACATAAATATTAGCATGAATGGTTCTAATCATTAATGTATACATAATTGATTATCTAAACTATATTTTCCTCTATCAGTGGCAGTACAATCTGTGGTGATGTCTCCCTAGTAGACCATTCATACAGCAATGATGTCTTTCTAGTAGACCTGCCAGTGTCTGTCCCCCAGTACAGTCTGCATCCTCCAAAAGCCCCACATGCTCATTTGGCGCATCCAACTCAAACGTTCCATCTCCATAAACACTTCCCTCTCCATCTCCCTGCCTGCCCAAAGCATGTCCGCTAGCTCCCAGCATTGGTCAGGCTCCAGCAGGAACCCCCACCGTGACTCAGAGGTCAGGTAGCATCGGACCTCCCTGCCCAGCGAGGCGTCCCCTAGCTCCCGCAAACTGCGGAAAAGCGCCAGTGTGGTCTGAGGGTAAGGCTCAGACTTGATCGCCTGCTTAATGTATTCCGCCGTGATCTCTGTGATCCCCTTGGAGCCTGTGACCTTTAAACCTTTCCCTAGACATGCTAGATCTAAGAGAGTCTGGTTGGGTGTTGTTGAGAGGCCAAGGAGGAAGCAGAGGAAGAGGTCATAAGTTCCGTGCGTGTTCCGTAAAACCCTGTCCACGGAGCATCTGTGGAGGTCTAAAAGGGTTGCTCTCCTGAACGTCCCTTTCAATCGATCAAAGAGTGTAGTAGGTTGGAGTAGTAGGTTTCTCCTTTTATTTGTGTAGGTGAGAAACACGTGCAGGGCAGCTAGGTAGTCTTGAATGCCTGTGTACTCAAAGCGGTACATTTCCTCCAGGTACATCTCACACCCTGTGAAGAGTGGCCTACACAACCTGTGGAATGTGGAACTTTTAGAGACGTCGATTCCGCATTCCTTCACATCGCTCTCACTGAATATGAGGCTTCCTCTTTCCTGTTGTAGAAAAGCCAGCTTCCCAAGCTTACGAACAACCTCTCTGATTGATTCTGAGGGTTCACCATTTCGATCGTTCTTCAAACCAATCCGAACAAGCAAAAAGTGAGTGTATAGTTGCGTCAGAGTGTCTATCTCGACACACTCTCCCACCTCAGTGTTTTCTAAAATGGCTGCCAACATCTCACAGCACCACGGTGTTTGGCACAGGACGCAGAGGTTCCGTGATGACTCTAGGGCAATAGCTTTCATGACTAGGGCGATAGCTTTGTGCACAAGACTCTGATCGCCAAACCTCTTTCTAAAGAACTCCCTCTTCTGGGTGTCGTCGAAGCCCCGTATCTCCGTCAAGCACTGTTGTTGGGGGAGGAAGTCGATGGGGATTAAACTGGCAGCCGCAGGCCTGGTGATCACCCAGACGTAGGTGGAGGGAAGAAGCAACTGACACCAGATGAGGTTCGCTAGGAGGATGGGCAAAGGCATTTCCTTATTGATGTCAGACTCTACTGATATGCTTTCAAAGTCCAGGGGAAGGTTAAATTGGTCCAAACCGTCCAAGATGAAGACCACCTTAGACCGACTCAGATCCAGCCCGGGGTTATCGCTCTCCGATGTCATGGACGAGTGGAAGTGGCTGATGAGGCCACTCAGACTGAAGCTCCGTCCTATCAGCCAATTGAGTTCACTGAAGGGAAAGACAAACAAGAAGTCGACATCCTGATTGGCTCTGTCCTCGGCCCAGTTCAAAACAAACTTCTGGACACTCACTGTCTTCCCTGAGCCTGCGGGTCCCTTCGTCAGGACGGTTTTTACTTGAGGGCAATCCGGAGATAGCGGTGGTTTGAAGATATCGTCAAGCTTGATCGTTATTTCCTCATTAGCAGTGGGCATATCTGATGGTGGTCTTACGGGTCGCGTGGCAGCATGCCTGTCGTCGTGCCATTGGACGTTGCCCTCGGTGATGAGGAGTTCAACGTAGGAGTGTGTGAGGGAGTGGCTCCGCACCTCTGGTCCTGCTGGGGTTCCATCACACAATGGCGTGTATCTCCCTCTCAGCTCTGATTGGAGCTTCTCTCTGACTCCTCCTACTGCCGGGACACACACACACACACACACAGTGAGAGATAGAGAGACACAGGGAATTCAGATTAGATTGTTTTGGAATTTTTGCAGGTGTACAATTATATATGCATGCCTACAAGAGAGAAACATTCTGAATGAAACTAAATATATTATTGTCTCCAGTGAACTTAGCTCTAAATGTTGTGTGCACAGTGAGATGAGCTACAGAATAAATGTCAATAGGAAGTAGATTCAGTATATAATTCAAGGCATATGAAAATCATGAAGAGATAAATTACTTACACTTGCTCCTCTGAGTAACGGCTGTACGTTCTCCCTCGGTGTGTGGCAAGGTCACCCCCTGTTGGCCAGAATCCTCCATCGCAGTCTGAGCCAGGCTGACGTCACAATCTGTGGGGTTGGACTGGGGTACACTTGTGATTTCCTCCCGGAAGAGATTCACAGCAGGGTTGGGCTCAATTCAGCATGCTCTTGAATACAGGGTGGGAGTCATGTTGTCTGTTAAATGTACTAAAATGAGAACACAATAGAAATGTCAACTTTCATATGGTACCTCAAAAGATGGTTGGAGGGTCACATCAGAGAATGCTGACCCGAATGGGAACATCAGTTGTTTTAAATGATACTGTCAATCTTCCACAGGAAACAGGGTTGGGCTCAATTCAGAATTGATTTGAGAATGTCTGATAAATTCCAATTCAATTATTGAATTTTAATTGATTTCCAATCGAAGTAGTAAACAGGATATGGAATTGAATTAAAGGAAATAGAATTGAACTCAGTGAAATAAAAATGCCTCTTCTATTCTATATTCTGTCCACAAAAATAAGCCCACGATGTGAGAATATTTTGTATTGAGGTCAATGAGGGTGTCGAATTTGGTCAACAAAAATGTAATTGCTCATTTGCTACGTGAGACTTATTTGATTGAACAGAAATGTTGTAATGGTTAGGTTGTTATGAATGCACATAAGTGAACACGTGGCATTTTGGCAACTTTGAAAAAAATGACTTTACCTGAGTTGTGCCTGTTGTCATAGAGATAGATAGAGGACTCATCATTGATATAACCTGTTTTAGCATGGACATTGTCATTGAGGGCTTCAACCACTTTAATGTAGTCAACTGGGTGAGGATTCCTATGAGATGGAAGCAATCAGCCAATGAAGAAGAAGGAAACAGACTACTTTAAAATAGAGACAGCATTAATGGTGCTGCCCATGCGGTTACAGATGCTATAATGGCACAGATACAAAGATGCTCCCGAGTGGCGCAGCAGTCTAAGGCACTGCATCTCAGTGCAAGAGGAGTTACTACAGGCCCTGGTTTGATTCCAGGCGGTATCACATCTGGCTGTGGTTGGGAGTCCCATAGGGTGGTGCACAATTGGCTCAGCGTCGTCCGGGTTTGGCCGGGATAAGCCGTCATTGTTAATAAGAATTTGTTCTTAACTGTCTTGCCTTGTTAAATAAAGGTTAAATAAAAGAGTCCTCTTAAATAATATGAGTCCTCTATCTGTCTCTATTGCCTATTGTTCACACATATCTGCCCTCTCACTGGATAGAATGTTCCCACCTGATGTCACCTCCTCCCACCCGCCTTCCATGTTTGAGGACATCTATTTCCATTGTTGACAAGTGGTCATTTGACAATCTTGTCAATTAATCAAATTCTACACCAAAAATCTGAATTGAGCCCAACCCTGATTCACAGCTAATAGTACAAACCTGAGATACAACAGAGGATCAGATAAACGCCATGACCTTGTTTGCACCCTTTTCATTGTTAACCTGACTCTAGGACTTGGGGGGGGTCGTTTTTTAACTCAAGTCGTTCAGACTAGACAGACGATTTCGTGAAAAGTAACTTGTCGATATCCTCTCATGTCTGGCTAATAAAGGCGCTGACAAGTGCCTATCCACCACATATGCGAATTGCCAATAAAGGCGGATTCAGTTGAATGCGACGCAGCCCGTGCAAATAAACTGAAAGTCTTGACCGTAAACACAAGGGGGGCTTTTCTCAAATGACAGTGGACGAGAATACGCTTGAATGTAATAACAATGAATCTAGCTAGATGTTCAAGACATTTTATACATAAAAGGATAAGTAGCATATCGTGTTTACATGTTTTCATGTTTTTCTCCTTCAAGAAAACAACAGCTGATTCAAATGGGGTGTGGCAGATGTCAAAACTCTTTAGAGAACTGGTAGGATTCTCTTGTGCATCCTCGCCAAAATGAGGATATCAGAGGGGAAGACCATGTTCCGTTTGCCTACTAACGAATTGAGACTCTCCTTGACCACATCGGTTTTCCGGGTCACGGAGGAAAGACTTTTTACCAAATGATAAGTCAAGGGTTTTATTTAATAAAACGTGGTGACGTCACCAACGTCGGGCCTCTGTTAGTTCCTCATGGAATCACGTTTCACAGCAGCCACACCTCTACTGCATTGCACACAGTCAAATTAGCCTCAAGGTTGCCTTGTTAAATCTGGTTCATTCTCTAACATTAAATACCATGACTGTTTACTCATGACACAACATACTTTGGGGATATCGTTATCAACCTACCGCAGATCCCTTAAAAATAAATGTGAATGCAGGGTGTGCTGTTAGTTTGCTAACACTCTTAAGAGAGACTGGTAGAATAGCTAGCATAGCTAGCCATCGTTAGCATTCACTGGTTGAAATTTAAATAGCTTTTGAGTGTAATGGAGTGGACTATTACATGAATATATGTCATTAGGGTGTCAAATCAAAAACACATATTTTGACCAATATGTAAAATAGTATGTTAATTGTGTAGATACTCCTCTAAGAAAACCAATGGTCCAAACCCATGTTTGGAATGAAAATGAATGAAAGCGGTAAAACGTCGGGAAAATAGCATTGTGTCAGCTGGGCTGAATGCTGTGAGAGAATTAGGCTAATTGACAGGCTCACTGTTGACCTCATTATTTTTCTTCTCGAATCTGGAGGACATAAAAACATGCCATGTATTATTTTCATAATTTATTATACTGTACGTCTTTCATACAAAAATTCCTGTTCTTTTTCGAAGATTTCTCACAATCAATTTCGCAGAGGACCAACACATATAATACCCTGAAAACTTACTGCGAGAAAGCACTACCGCTCTGTCAACAGAGTTCGGTGTTTAAATCCAAATTTTCTTTATATAATGTTAATTATATGTTAGAGAAAGACCCCCACTGAACGACTCAGAACATGAATAATCATATTTGACTTGGTCAAATGTATATTATAACATAAGGAAGTTACATTTAATTACAAAAGCGCGTTTTCATCAATTTAGAGTGGGCGGACGGGAGCTATAATCAGTTATAACGGGAGCTATAATCCAGTGTCGGTATTGCTTGAAATCACACATGGATTGCTTCCGTACCCCACGGGCTTCCGTACCCCACGTCCACGATTTCAGTTCAAAACGTAACTTCATGGAGTTATGCTATAGATCAGGAATCAAATTAAACGTGTAAAGGTACTCACCACGTTGCCCATGCTGATACAGACTGAAAACGAATGTGTGTTTTTTTATAGCTCTAAATCCAGCGGTGTAAACTCGCAATTTGTAAAGGAGGAACCACTGTAGGAAGGTTACTCATTTCCTGTAACGAAACATTGGAGTTGAACAAATTACAATATTGCGCAATCTGAATTTCGTGTTATATTACATAACGTTTCTATTTGTATTTATTCCAGGTCCATATTAAATACTCATCCTGGGATCCAATCACGATTACGCAATTACATACAAAATAAAACAGTACATAACAACATATTATTATACTCTACCACAACATATAAATAATACAAACACAAGAATACAGTAATATTACAATATTAAAATAAAGATAAATAACATAAATACACAGAATGATAAATGAGGCTCTCATGTTTTGCTACGAAATAGCATCGACATGGCATATTTGACAAATGTTTTAATTTTTACTCACAATAATGTTATAATAATGGCACATTGGCACAAAAATGCATGACTACAGTCTAAAGCACAGAAATGTTGTTAGAGAACATATTGGTTGCACATGATTTAAGATACACTTACACAATTTACAGTACACTGTCTCAGAGCGAAATACTGCATTGTGTACAGTATATGCTGAAGTATAAAAACATTCAACCACTAGATGGGAGAAAAGGATTGGAAGAAAAGGCCAACGTTTTCTCAAAACAAAGTTGGAAATATTATAGGACTTAAATAAAAAGTTAGTAATTCACTGTTTACAGTCATAATTGTTTTTACATTTGAAATGTACAGCTGTCTGGCATGAAAAGTGACAGGACAAAAGGTCACACACTTAAACTCACGAAATAGAGAATCCATCAACCAATTACAGTTGTCTCTCCTATTTGACCCTAGAAGTAGGCTACATTAAAACCACAATCTGGAGTTGTGTTTCTGGAGAAATATCTCTGGATAAATGTTTCCACTGTCAAACTCATAGAAGCAGCAATGGATTCAAGGAATGACAGTTTACACAGGTATTCTGAAGCAATACATGATTTGTTTCAAAGATTTAAATGACAACAAAAACATAAATGGGGAATGGAGTAATCTACCATCATATTTTGAGTTGTGCTAGATTATGTAAAACATTAACATATTTCAAGCATGGGCATTGATGTATTGATGACCGTTAAACAGTAACTACTCTGAAATAGAGAAGTATAACAACGCCTACAGTGCAACAACTCACAATGGTATCAACAGATTTGGTATTTTCGGGTCCCAGTAATCTGTGCTCGCACAGATATATACAAAGGCTGCAATAATGTAGGTGGAGCACAACATGCTCTGATAGAAGGAGAGTCTACATAGTCTACAGAGTCTGCAGGAGGGAGTAATTGTATTGTTAAGGGAGGATGTGCTTCATAGATAGGGACAACCAATAAATGGTCCATCATAATAAACTAAACAAGCTAATTAAGAGCTACAATTTAGCCCAGACCTACATTTTGTGAATAGCGATAAGAAGAGGAACATGTCACTCAATATCAAATGGAAAATCAAGATCTGCCCCTCAGAAATGTTTCAATACAACATACACGGTGAAAGGAAAACATTTATCTATGGACCTTATGTTTCTAAAGCAGCCTAACAGCCTTTGCTTCTAAGGAGTAGGTGGTTTTATCTCAAACACCTGCACTTTTTATATGATGTACACAGCTGCTATCCACTGGCAAGCTAAACAATGACCAGCTATAAAACGATACAGGGGAGGCACCTACATTTAAACAACAGAACAGACAGTACTGAAAGGAAGCTTTGGCACAGCAGTAGCATAGCAAACACACTAGTGAATTGTATTAAAATATATGTTCCATTTGTTTTAACCTATACATTGGGATTTGGGACAAAAGGCATTTAAAAAGACGGATTATCCTGATCATGCTAACAACTCAATGCATAGTTATTGAATTGGTCAGTATCAGTGGATGTAACCGAGGCCCCTATTTGACAGAAGGTCTGTGAGAATGACCTACAAATGAGGCCTGAAATTATAATATCAGCTCAACAGTTCCAGGGGATTTTTCTCCCATAACAACTGTGCCTCTAAAAGGCTGTTAGAATGAATATATATATATTTTTTTCATTTTGTTTCAACGTCCTCTTTATGATATACTGTCCTCTACAGAATGTGAGTTATCATTTTGGCCTCCCATTGACTTCCTGTTTTTCTCCTTCATGCTGTGTCAACATCCCCGCTGGCAGCCATGCGATGTAACAGGAGTGTTTCATAAACTGATGTCAGAGTAGGGTTGTCTCTATGCGACTACAATTCTGGTATATCTGTTCGCTCCTCCTAGGTAGGGAGAAGGAAGTAGGGGAGGGAAGGACATAGAGGGACAGGGAAGAAGGGGCAGAGAGAGGAGAGATAAAAGCTTCTTTATTATAAACTTTGTGCCAGAGGAAGGAAACAGGACACGTCTGATGCTCTCTTGTCTACTCTCATTGTTCTGCAGTAGGGAACTCAACAGTCAACACAACACATCTGGAACCTTTCCTAAAACTAGTGGGAGGAATCACGAAGCCTAACTTTAAAAGTCCACAGACTTTGCAAATACTGTAAAAGACTATATGAAGATCGAAGGCATTACTAAACAAATCAAATGTTATTTGTCACATCCACCGAATACAACAGGTGTAGTAGACCTTACAGTGAAATGCTTACTTACTGTACAAGCCCTTAACCAACCATGCAGTTTTAAGAAAAACAAGTGTAAAAACATTGATAAGTAAAAAATGTAAGTAACAAATCATTAAAGAGCAGCAGTAAAATAACAATAGCGAGGCTATATACAGGGGTACCAGTACAGAGTCAATGTGCTGGTTAATTGAGGTAATATGTACATGTAGGTAGAGTTAAAGAGACTATGCGTAGAAAATAAACAGAGAGTAGCAGCTGCGTAAAAGTGTGTTGGGGAGGGGGGTTATGCAAATAGTCTGGGTAGCCATTTGATTAGCTGTTCAGAAGTCTCATGGCTTGGGGGTAGAAGCTGTTAAGTAGTCTTTTGGACCTAGAACTGGCACTCCAGTATGTTCTGTGTGGCTTCTCATTGTGCAACCAAACCATATCATATGGGCAAAACTGGTTCCAATGACATCAGGCCTGGTATCAAACTCAGGTGGTCTGTGAAACTCAAGATCACATTAACCCTCTGACACAGAGCTAAAGCCTACAGTTGTAGACATGAGGGCTGATAAAGCTGCTGTATTGTCAATCAGCCTGTAGATTTTTTACTAACCTGATTATCTCTTCTAGGAGTTATCGATGCATAATCAATGTCAACTTGCACTCTTTCGGATGAATCTGTGAAAACAAATAAAGGAAAGGAAATATGGGCCAAAGGTGAGGTGTGAAGAACTGACAGAGGCATACAAACGATCAGCCCCCTGGACAGGTTCTGTAAACACGCAGGACTCATTTGTTACTATGCGTACTGGTCTCTGAGGTGTCAGATAAGCCAATCTATTCAAGTAATCATTATCAGAGAGAGAGAGAGAGCGTTTGTGTGTGTCTGTGTGTGTGTGCCTTCTGCTTTATCAACATTTAGAGAACTTATCTGGGATAATGACACTGTTTGAGAAAAGCAGAGGAAGTGTGAAAAATATGACACTTTATTTGACCTGCATCCTGTGTTCAAGCAAACATTCCCCTTCTTTTCCAAAAAACTACCCTTGATTGTTAAAAAAAGAAGAACAAAAAGAAGGCTAATCATGTTTTGACTCTGGGGAGTGACCTCACACCTCTAAAAGATAAATACCTGCCTTGTGAGTATCCATTTCTACTCTTCTTTCGATAGATTGCAATTCCAACCAGCCCTGAGGCAACCAAGACGCATATTACAGCAATAATAAGCACACCCCGAGTCCTCTCGCCACTGTCTGAAATAAAACACAAGGAAATTATTTTTGTCAAATACGTTTTGAATGAGCTCAAGTACACTTCACTTTCACTTGGTAATTGCTATTTTCTGGATGAAATTAATTCAAAATGTCACTTACCTGCATCATTAGGATGACCATCTTCACTGCAACATTTTGGGACAAGAACGGTCTCATTGCTGACAGGGTTGTGAGCCACACAGCTGTAGGTGGAGTTGTAGTTCTTTCCCTCTACCTCCAAGTGGAGAGAGAGATCGGTGGTGAGGTCAGGACTGCTGGTCTGGTTTAGTATTTCCTCTCCCCTGTACAAGGTCAAGGTCACCTCTTTTTCATTGTCCACAGAACACACCACACTACAGGAGCTGCTGTCACACTCTGTCACCTGAGGTTTGGAAACAACATCTGGAAGAAAAAATACAAATACATTGAAATTGGAACCTATATTAAATGTGTTTGTGATATACAGAACACACACACACACACACACACACACACACACACACACACACACACACACACACACACACACACACACACACACACACACACACACACACACACACACACACACACACACACACACACACTTACTTACTGTATACAGTGAGCTGAATTTTAGTTTTTTTCCCTTCATCTGTATTCTCAACAGTATAAACCCCAGCATCGTCTATCTGAAGGTCTGACAGAGTAAAGTATCTTGTAACATTGTTCAAGTGGAGGCGGTTTTCAAATCTCTTCTCAAGGGTGATTTTGCCTCGTTTACCAGGGTACACATTTGCAATACTGCCAAGTTCTCCATAAAGTAAATTGCCAGACTTGATCACCCTCTCTTGAAAAGAGAAAGACTGTCCCACGATGCCTTTCACCTGCTGAATCTCAGACTGGACTGTTTGCTGGGAAGCACAGAGAACTGTGGAAAGAGAGACTCAATTAACACAAGGACTGCAGTTGCACACTAAATCTCACAATACCTGGATATCATCATATAAAAGCTGTCAAAAATATAATTAGTAAAGTAAAGTACAGATACCCCAAAAACTCTTTAAGTAGTACTTTAAAATATTTTTACTTAAGTACTTTACACCACTGTCAATGATATCACTTTTTAAATTAGGAAAATAAAAAAATGTATAAATGCAAAAGATTTGAAGGTTTTAGGTATAGCCACAGGAAGTGTCAGTCTGATGTCAGTCTGCACTGAATATGACAATGACACTGAAGATGACAATGACGTTCAATCATTAGTTAATTTTTGCTGCATGTTTGCAATGTAGTCGTCTGGAATGACACATCTGACTTGAGTATCATTACTTATTTATTTTTTACTTTTCTCCCCAATTTTATGGTATTCAATTGGTAGTTAGTGTCTTGTCTCATCGCCTCAACTCCCGTACGGACTCAGGAGAGCCGAAGGTCGAGAGCCGTGCGTCCCTTGAAACATGACTCAACCAAGCCACACTGCATCTTGACATAATGCCTGCTTAACCTGGAATCCAGCCACACCAATGTGTCGGAGGAAACACATACACCTGGCGATTGCGGCAGCGTGTATGCACCTGGCCTGCCACAGGAGTCAGTAGAACGCGATGGGACAAGGACAACCCTGCCGGCCAAACCCTAACCTAACCTGGACGACATGGGTCTCCTGGTCGCGGCTGGCTGCGACAGAGCCTGGACTCGAACCAGGATCTCTAGTGGCACAGCTAGCAACTGCGATGCAGTGCCTTAGACCACTGCACCACTCAGGAGGCCCCATCCCAGTCCTTCTTAGATATTTACAGGCCTAATGTGATGGTTGGGGTCAGGAAATAATTGTTAGGACTAGTATTTGTATATTTTGTCAGAAATTAAGTTCACATGGAAATGCATTCTCTGAGTGAGGGAAGTTCTTCCCCAATTGACTGTTGTTTTTTCGCCAAAATAAAAGTCAAGGATGTCACTGAAAAAGCACATGGCTTTACAGAGATATTTCATTACCATGTAACATAACTTTCCACTACAGCTTCTTAAACAGCCTAGATTGCATCCTTTGAATTTCAGGGTCAGAGGAACATTGCAGCATGATAGATGACTAATTATAGGCGTTAGCCTACAGTATGTGTTATTTGTTGAAACAAGATTTTGTGTTGACAATACAGAAACAGGGATCAGGGGCATGATGGTTGTCCTACTAGCAGTAGGAAAGAGGCAGGAATTCTGTACAAATGGACACTGTAGCCTGTAGAAATGTTTCTGCTAAATTACTCAAATGTAATTATCTAGCTAGAAGTAATGTATATCAATAATCAGCGGTGGAAAAAGTATCCAATTGTCATACTTGAATAAAAGTAAAGTTACTATAATAAAAATTAAAAGTGAAAGTGAAAGTCACCCAGTAAAATACTACCTGAGTAAATCTACTTTAGTATCAAAAGTAAAAGTATAAATCATTTCAAATTCCTTATATTAAACAAACCAGACCACACAATTTTTTTTTTTTTAATTTACGGATAGCCTGTGGCACACTCCAACACTCAGACATCATTTACAAACGAAGCATTTATATTTAGTGAGTCTGCCAGATCAGAGGCAGTACAGATGACCAGTCATGTTCTCTTGATAAGTGTATGATTTTTAAATTTTTTGTCCTGCTAAGCATTCAAAATGTTATGAGTACTTTTGGGTGTCAGGGAAAATGTATGGAGAAAAAAGTATTTTCTTTTCTTTAGGAATGTAGTGGAGTAAAAGTTAAAAGCTGTCAAAAATATAATTAGTAAAGTAAAGTACAGATACCCCAAAAACTCTTTAAGTAGTACTTTAAAATATTTTTACTTAAGTACTTTACACCACTGTCAATGATATCACTTTTTAAATTAGGAAAATAAAAAAATGTATAAATGCAAAAGATTTGAAGGTTTTAGGTATAGCCACAGGAAGTAGTTTGGGGGTGGGCGTGCTGCGAATCTTTTCGTAGATGGGGGGTGAGATGTTTTTTTGTTGTTGTCCGGGCTAGAGATGGCTATATCGGTCCGCTAATACAGGCCCAGTTTTACTCCACTGCTATTGTGAAGGAAAAAAGCATACTCAGCACCCCTACTTCCCACAGCTATGGTTTTAGGTGTTGAGTAAGGTAGAACAAATGTTTCAGTGTCACATCCTCTGAGGAGACATAGGCTTAATGTATGCGGCAGGTGGGCTCAATTAGGCCATTAGCTTAATAATCTGGTTCTTGGCTCATAGGCCTAACAGCATGTTATTGGGCTTGTACAAGAGCAACTTTTCAGTATTAGTTCTACAGGTGGATAGAAGAAAACTCATGCACACCCTTACGAACATAATGTATTTGTCCTCCAAAAGCGAACTGTATACATATTCTATCTGAATATGTGACTGTGTTTTGTTTCCATTTCCATCAGTCTGTCACATCGTGTGGTCCGCCTTCTTCGGTCACGTTAGTGGTTTGACCACACTGAGAAGCAGCCCCACACAGTCTTCCCTGTGTACAGGAGTCCCATCTCACTAACAGGCCTACTGTATGTGGTGAAATAAGTTTCCACTGCAATTAATACTTTTTACTGCAGCGAACAGAATAGTTCTCAGTAATGCTAAAGGTCTACCTGTGACTCTTATAATTATTTCAGTTGACAGATCAATGTTGACCTGATAGGGGTCTTTGGATTTCTAAAATGCCTAACGCTCTAACCACTACGCCACCTGCCTACTGGCTACCTGCCTACTGGCTACCTGCCTACTGGCTACCAGCCTACTGGCTACCAAAAAGGACAAAGGACAGGATAATAGACAGGAGAACTAGTACCTAAACTTACACAAGCAAGAGAAAACTATTCAGACAGATAACAAGTGAGGTAGGCTTCGTTTTCATAAAAAAACATCTAGCTACATCTAGCCAAGTGCAAACCAGCTGTAACACATACTGCATCCAGCTGTAATAAACTAAGATGTATACATTTACTAACCCCAAACTCAGAAACCTTGCAATCCAATATGCAGAACCTATTGCCAGTGAAGCAGGGAGGAAAAAAATAGAAACAAAGAGCACGCAGAGACCCAAAAAGCAGAATTTATACAACAAAAAATACAAAGAAATCAAGGTGGATCTCCTCTTTTTCACTGAACGTCCAAATGCTTGGCATGCAGATATGCGCATGGCAATCAAACATCTTAAAATGTCTGGAAACAAGACCACGAGACAATTGTATGTGGACACAACCCCCGAAATGCAATATTGATGTAGATAATAACAGAACAGTAATGATCCAAGTCTCTGAGGCCAGTCTAGAGCTGTTTGAAGAAGAGTTCGACAAAAACCTCTAGTGGACGATGAACTAAAAACTGACAAACTGACTCCACTAACAACGCCTACAAATCCCAAAACCTGGGCTTCAAAATAGGAGGCCCACAGTACACCACTCCCTCCCTCACCTGTAGCAGCTGTGTGCACAAAACAAAATATATTATTCATAAAACAAATCCAGAACTGCCTCCCCTACTTGAAGTAGAGATGACTTAATTCAGGGAGAGCAAACAATAATGTGACACTGTCCAGATGCTGACGGAAGAGTTGAGGCATTTCCAGGAGGAGAGCTCCAATAGAACAGTTAAGACAGAAGTTAAGACAGAACACTTAACACGACACAGTCCAATGATGCCCTCCAAGAGGAGCTGTGTGTGGTAAAGGTGGAGCTGCAGCAGAGAGAGAGAGACATCGATTACCTCCGTCAGCAGCAAATGACTACGCCACCAACAGAGCAGCCCCATACGCCTGAGCCCAGTGCATCCTTCAACCCATCTGCATCACATCTCCACAGTCTCTTAGGGTCCACCCTGACCTGCCAACCTCCCAGCCTGCCACAGCTTACCTTGACCTGCCAACCTCCCAGCCTGCCACATCCTACCCTGCCTCGCCAACCTCCCAGCAGTCTGAACATATTCAGCTGGACACACCTCCAGAGGACAGGATCCAGTTCAACCCAGGATACCTCCCAAAACTGCAGTTTTGATAGACTCTAATGGAAAGTATCTGGAAGATAGGAGACTATTTCCGAGACACCAGACATCTAAATGATGTTGGCCCACTACTGACAGTGCACTTCAACTGCTCTATCAAGTCAAGCAGGAAAAACCTGACATCCTTGTCATACATACTCGGACAAAGGACCTGAGCACAAAAAGACTTGAGCACAAAAGGACCTGAGCACAAAAGGACCTGAGCACAAAAGGACCTGAGCACAAAAGGAGAAAGAGTGGCTGAGGAAGTGAGAAAGGTGGCATAGAAAGCACACACCCTGTTCCCACGGACAAACATTATTATATCCATTCTTCTACCAAGGAAAGTTCTCCCATGGCAAACGATCCAAAATGTCAACAAAAAAATCACCATGGACTGCTCCTCACTACCATTTGTCAGCATCTCTCACCATCACACCCTGATATGTGAGCACCTGTACGGCCATGTACACCTGGACCATGAGGGAGTCAGAATCTTCGCCAAGGACCTGAAGGATGCCATGTTAGGCAGAGTTCCACAATTATACCAGCCCAGCAACAGAGTCCCCCCCCCCCACCTCCCCACAATCCAAGTAGAAAGAGAAGGCCAATCTCATCTCAATTGAGCCAGACACAGACATCACCAGCACCTAACAACATGTCAGAGCCAAGCGGCGCTAGACCCAGACCAGCTCTGCCTAGCGGTGCCAGAACCAACACAGCTCAGCCCAGCGGTGCCAGAACCAGCCCAGCTCAACTCAACAGTGACGGACACAGCTCAGCTCAGCCCAACACAACCCATCACAGCACTGGACTGTACTCTAGGGGTAGGACAAATAGTGACCAACAGGAGGGTACACCAGACCATACATCAGCCTCATTGCCAGTCCACATATGCAAAGGCAGGCTCTGGTAAGAGACTTATAGACCATTCAGCCATCGGAGAGACAACCAGACCCGGCCCATCACAGCACAGCTCATCCAGACCTGGCCCACCTCAGCACTGCTCTATCAGACCCGGCCAGCCTCAGCACAGCACAACCAGACCCGGCACACCTCAACTCAGCCCAGCTCTACACGTCACCGACCACTACCCTAGGCTCTGGAAAAACTCTGTTGAGGGTAGTGCACCACAAGATGCAGTCCACACCATGTAGTATTCTCATCAATCAGCCCTCAGATGCTGAGTTTGGAGCTTCACCAGCCACGCTGCCCTTCACACCAATTACCCCCCACTACCTCCCTCCAAGGCAAGTTTTGGTTACCCTCCCTATTCCCATCCCCAGGACAAGCCTAGGACCAGTCTGCCCCCAATAGCAGCCCCAACTCTGCAACAGGAGCCAAGCCAAGGCCTCTGGTGATTAGAGCATTGGGCCAGTAACTGAAAGGTTGCTGGATCGAATCCCCGAGCTGACAAGGTAAAAATCTGTTGTTCTGCCCCTGAGCAAGGCAGTTAACCCACTGTTCCCCGGGCGCCAAAGACGTGGATGTCGATTAAGGCAGCCACTCCAGTCCCCTGCAGCAGCTCCACGTCTTCGGCAGGAGCTTTATCCAGGTGGACTGAGCTCTGCCAACACTGCTCTCCCAGTTCCCGCCCCAGCCCTTGCAGCCAATGACTTGAGAGAGGTCTATCAAAATGCTCAGTGTGCTCTGTTTTCACGTGGTTGGCCAGGGACCTTGGAAAAGTCTCAGGTCACTCAACAAATAGCTGCAGATGACCCTATGCCTGTTAGCTCTGGTGGGAATGAGCTGTATAACCCCTTTGACTTTATCTCTCATAGGGGGTTTGGGTTAATCCACCTAAATGTGCAAAGTATGATGATAGAGTTGACATTTGGGTACAGTACTCATGTCCTGACATTCTGGTTCTCTTGGAAACATGATTAAATGGTTCCGTTTCTGATAAAGACATTGAAGTAAATTATTGTCATATATTTAGATGTGACAGATTACAGAAATAGGAAGGAGGGTGGCCATATATGTACTATCTAATTTCGTTGCATCCCAATCTTTAAATATTTCTGTTCCCAAGATATTTGAGTTCCTGGTTATAGATGTGTCCATAAACAATAGTACATGTATTGATTTTAATCTGACTCAATTGATCTCAAAACTCACATGGTTAAATGTGGAAACCCCTTTTAACTCCTCATTGATTGATTTCTTACTAATAACCCCGATGAATATTTGTCTAGTGGAGTATTTGCATATGGTCTCAGTGATCATTGTCCCATAGTATGTATTTGAGATACAAAACAGCAAAATACAATTCATCGTTTAATTGAGAAGGAACATTTGAAAAAGTTTTCCCCTCAAGGGTTTCTATTCTGATTTAGCCACTGCCTCCTGCATTCCTGACCCCGAGTTGGCTCTCCAAAATGTATTCTCCAGATGTATTTTTCTGGCAGATAAACACGCCCCTTTTAAACAAAGATAGCTCAGAAGAAAACCAAGCTCATTCCGATGAGAAAGCAGGCCTGGGCCAAAGCAAGGAAAACGGACTCTGTGGTGGACTTAGGGCTGGGCGATTTGGCCAAAATATAATATCACGGTATTTAAAAAAAAATTGGACGGTACTTTTAGTTTTTGAATAATAAAAGTTATACATTTGCTTTAAGAGTATTGATTGATCCTATGGTGGCAACACATATATCCTAAATGATTTCAATGATTTTTTCTCCATTCTGATTGTTTTATAATGTTCAATTCAACCAAAACTAATTTCAGCACTTTTATCATTTCTGCATTTCCTGCACTCAATTGCAGTGGTGGTAAAAGTACCCAATTGTCATACTTTATTTACAGATAGCCAGGGGCACATTCCATCATCTGCACAAACTTAGAATTTGTGTTTCTTGAGTCTGCGAGATCAGAGGCAGTAGGGATGACCAGGGATGTTCTTTTGATAAGTGCGTGAATTTGACCGTTTCCCTGTCCTGCTAAGCATTCAAAATGTAATGAGTACTTTTTAGTGTCATGGAAAATGTATGGAGTAAAAAGCAAAACAAATATATATTTAGGAATGTAGTGAAGTAAAAGTAGTCAGAAATGGGGGGGGCCTCCTGGGTTTTTGACCCAGCAGTGGTCCAAGGCACTGCATGGCAGTGCTACCTGTGCCACCAGAGACCATGGGTTCGAGCCCACAATTGGGCTCCCTGCGGGGTTTGGCCAGCAAGCATTTGGCCGGCAGGGATATCCTTGTCTCATCGTGCACTAGCAACTCCTGTGGCGGACTGGGCGCAATGCACACTGACCAGGTCGCTAGGTGTACGGTGTTTCCTCCGACACATTGGTGTGGCTGGCTTTCAGGTTGGATGTGCAACCCAACCAAGCAGTGCAGCTTTGGTTGGGTTGTGTTTCGGGAGGACGCATGGCTCTCGACCTTCGCCTCTCCCAAGTCCATACAGGAGTTGTAGAGATGAGACAAGACAGTAACTACTAACAATTGGATACCACGAAAGTAGTACTTTTTAAATAATTTTTACTTAATTACTTTAAGCCTGTTTACACAGGTGTTCAAAGTGCATATCAGACCGAAAGCCTAATGTTTCCTACATTCTGCGCTGGATCACTATAGCACATAACCAGCACTGCTGGTTGTTGGGTTACTTGATTTACCCCCCAAAATGTGGTTTTGACCTAGCAGTGGTGTTACGGATACAGTTATCCTGTGTGTGTGTATCCTGTGTGTGTGTTTCTTTTCTCTCCTTCTCCCCTCACAGGTGAAAATCATCACTCCCCAATCAATCAACAATCAATCATCAATCAGAAGACACACCTCCTCCTATTTCCTACCCTATCACAGTTCCTTCCCCATGGTTTAAAAACCCCATCATTTGTTTGCTCTAGAGCTCAATCTCTCTGTAAATGCCATGTCTGTAGGTCTCTGTGGTTCACTCTCGCTTTGTGTCTTCACCTCTCTTTTGTTTAAGCACCTCATAGCACTTTGTCATCACCTGTGAGTATTGTTTTTGGTTATGGTGTTTGTTTGTTGCTGGTGGGAAAAGGGGGAAACCAAGACAAGTCGCCCATGGGCATACACTACCCGTAGGTGAACTTTTAAATACACTAGTTAGAACTGGGCGGACCACCCACTATTTTTGGTTAGTTAGCTGTTGTTAAAGTAGGCTAGTCTAGCTTAGGGGTGTGTTTTTGTATATTTATTGTTTCTTTCCTTGGGTCCAGCTCAGCCCCTTTTCCTGCTCCCCCCATTACTGTGTGTTTATAAATAAACCTGGAGTTTGACGGTAGATTTCTGTTGTCGTGGTTATTTCGTTCACACTTTTACTTTGTCACAATAATAATTTGCATGAGTTATGTTACGGGTCTCATTACCACCCCCCCTAGACTGTCGGGCCAAAAGGGATTCGTAACAAGTGGGTAGCTTTTTACTGTTTTGCTGGATTATTCTTATTCATGTATTTTTGACCCAGCAGTGGGTTATGTCTTACTTTATTGCTAGGTTATTTTGTTTTACCTTCTCTCTATTACATAATCTGTTCATTTGTAAATGTACAAATATTTCTAACAGTAACAATCCATTTTACAACGTTACTACTGTACGCAGTCTGACATTCTTAAACTGACATATGGCCAATCATGACAAATTCTAGATAAAATACTGTAGCGGCTGTCTTGGGTGGAAGAAGGAGAGGACCAAAGCGCAGCGTGGTTTGTGTTCATCTTTTTAATAAACAACAGTTCCATCTGGTGCAGACACACAAAGACTGACTAACCACCCACAAAACACAAAGGAAAACAGGCTACCTAAATATGGTTCTCAATCACAGACAACGATAGACAGCTGCCTCTGATTGAGAACCATATCAGGCCAAACACAGAAATACAAGCATTTCGCTACACTCGCATTAACATCTGCTAACCATGTGTATGTGACAAATACAATTTGATTTGAAATAGAAAAACTAACAGACTGCCCACCCCAACTCACGCCCTGACCATACTAAATAAAGACAAAACAAAGGAATAAAGGTCAGAACGTGACAAATAAAAAATATTTTAATATATACATTTTAGCTATAAAATGAAGTCATGCAAAAGATGAACAATGATGATGAAAGCCAGGCGATTGTCCCCAGAGTCAAAACAAAGGATTTGGCATCTTGTTTTTTTGGTCACTTGACAGAGATATTCAGCCATATTGGTTCCAGCCTAGAATAGAATAGGATTATAAAACATTGAACTCCTCACACTCTTGCACAAGCCTGTGTGATGGATGCTAATCTGCACTGAGTTGAGTCCATCCACTTTGTGCATGGTTTACAGCAGGGGTGGGAAGAGTACTGAAATATCCTACTCAAGTAGAAGTACTGTTACTTCAATTAAATTTGAGTCACGTAAAAGTAAAACTACTTGTGTAAAAAAAATACTCAAGTCAAAAGTAGCTCATTTAAAATGTACTCAGTAAAAGTAATTGAATTACTTTTAAAGCATAAACATTGACCTTGACAATTACCCAATGTTGCTAAGGTTATCTAAATGTTGTTACACATCTTGTTACAGATAATTCCATGCATTAAAATGAAAAAGGTAAGAGGAAATTAATGTACAGTATGAACTAGGTTAATTTATTTAATGATCTGCAAAAAGAAACATCTGTATGTAAAATATACAATTAACATTTGAAAAGAAATGAAACATTTCAAGAAATTAATATCAGTGGTGGAAAGGCTACTGAAATATCTTAATCAAGTAGAAGTACTGTTACTTTAATTACATTAAAATTACTGACTGAAAAATACTCAAAAGTACTTGGAAAAGCTACTCAATTAGAGTGACAAGATCATTTGTAATTAGTTACTTCCCACCTCTGGTTTACAGTATTACATAATATTCAATATTACACATGTAAACTTACGCTACAATATGATTTTTGGGCCTCACCAATGCTTGGACGGGCAGTATTATTTCCAACTCGTTACACTGGTGGTTGGATGAACACTCTTAGGATCATGTCATATTTAGTATCTGGGGGACAAATGCATCACAAGGTTTTAGGGGACAGTCAAAATGGATAAACATTTGAGACACTACTTTCATTTCAATATGTGCACTCAGTACACTGGTGGTTGGAGAAGCACTCTCAGGGCCATGTCGTCTTTAGTATCTGGGAGACAAAGACAATGTTAGCTAACCCATTAAGTGGAGAGTCAAAATGGATACATGTGTGAACAATTGAGACACTCCTCATTTTAATATGTAGCTAGCTATAGCTACCTAAAGTAACTGTGTCTGCATCCAGATTGAGACTACCTAGCCAGCTAACTAATATAAACGATTAGGCAAAAAAATCTGTCACTAAAAGCATGAGTTATATGCTTGCCAACTAGCTACAACCATGTTACATGAACTCCGAGACATGGAATAGGCCTAGCTTAGTAAAATATATAGCTAGCTAGCTGGTCTAGCTAGTCAAACTGGGTGGGAAACCTAATGTTTGAGCTAACTTTACCAGAGGTCGACCGATTATGATTTTTCAACGTCGATATCGATACAGATTATTGGAGGACCAATAAAAGCAGATACCGATTAAATCTGAAAATTGTATTTATTTATTTGTAATAATGACAATTACAACAATCTGAATGAACACTTATTTTAACTTAATATAATACATCAATAAAATAAATGTAGCCTCAAATAAATAATGAAATATGTTCAATTTGGTTTAAATAATGCAAAAACAAAGTGTTGGAGAATAAAGTAAAAGTGCAATATGTGCCATGTAAAAAAAGCTAACGTTTAAGTTCCTTGCTTAGAACATGAAAGCTGGTAGTTCCTTTTAACAGGAGTCTTCAATATCCTCAGGTAAGAAATTTTAGGTTGTAGTTATTATAGGAATTCTAGGACCATCTCTCTATACCATTTGTATTTCATATATCTTTGACAATTGGATGTTCTTATAGGCACTTTATATTGACAGTGTAAGAGTATAGCTTTCTTCCCTCTCCTTGCCCCTACCTGGGATCGAACCAGGAACACATAGACAACAGCCACCCTCGAAGCATTGTTACCCATCACTCCACAAAAGCTGCGGCCCTTGCAGAGCAAGGGGAACAACTACTTCAAGGTCTCAGAGCGAGTGACGTCACCGATTGAAACGCTATTAGGGAGCACCCCGCTAACTAGCTAGCCATTTTACATCGGTTACACCAGCCTAATCTTGGGTGTTGATAGGCTTGAAGTCATAAACAGCTCAAGGCTTGGAGCACAGCAAAGAGCTGCTGGCAAACGCACGAAAGTTCTGTTTGAATGAATGCTTACGAGCCTGCTGCTGCCTACCACCGCTCAGTCAGCAATATCAAATCCTAGACTTAATTATAACATAATAACACACAGAAATACGAGCCTTCGGTCATTAATATGGTCAAATCCGGAAATTATAATTTAGAAAACAAAACGTTTATTCTTTCAGTGAAATACGGAGCTGTTCCGTATTTTATCTAACGGGTGGCATCCCTAAGTCAAAATATTGCTGTTACATTGTACAACCTTCAATGTTATGTCATAATTATGTACAATTCTGGGATATTAATTACGGTCTTTGTTAGGAATAAATGGTCTTCACACAGTTCGCAATGAGCCAGGCGACCCAAACTGATGCATATACCCTTGCTGCTTGCACGGAACGCAAGAGAAGTGACAATTTCCCTAGTTAAAAAAAATGTTTGTTAGCAGGCAATATTAACTAAATATGCAGGTTTAAAAATATATACTTGTGTATTGATTTTAAAGAAAGGCATTGATGTTTATGGTTAGGTACACATTGGTGCAACGACAGTGCTTTTCACGAATGCGCTTGTTAAATCATCACCCGTTTGGCGAAGTAGGCTGTGATTAGATGAGAAATTAACAAGCAGGACACGCTAGATAAACTAGTAATATCGTCAACCATGTGTGGTTAACTATTGAGTATGTTAAGATTGATTGTTTTTTTTATAAGATAAGTTTAATGCTAGCTAGCAACTTACCTTGGCTTCTTGCTGCACTCGCGTAACAGGTAGTCAGCCTGCCACGTAGGCTCCTCATGGAGTGCAATGTAAGGCAGGTGGTTAGAGCGTTGGAGTAGTAACCGGAAGGTTGCAAGATCGAATCCCCGAGCTGACAAGGTAAAAATCTGTCGTTCTGCCCCTGAACAAGGCAGTTAACCCCCTGTTCCTAGGCGGTCATTGAAAATAAGAATGTGTTCTTAACCGACTTGCCTAGTTAAATAAAAGTTTTTTAAATTTATTTTTATTTTTAAAAAGCGGCCACAAATCGGTGTCCAAAAATGCAGATGACTGATTGTTATGAAAACATGAAATCGGCCCTAATTAATCGGTCGACCTCTAAACTTGACTACCTGACATGAAACAACGCACCAAAGTAGAGTTAATGTTAGGCTTACAGAAGACAAGCTTTCTACAGGCACTGACATTGCTAGCCAGCCAAATGACAACAAAAAAATTACATTTTTGATATCACACACAGCACATAAAATAAATTGTTAGCGAGCCAGCTAATTTAGAAAACGTTAGCTAAGTAGTTAACTAGCCAGCTAATGTTTGAGCTAGCATGCATGGTGTTGTTTGCTAGTTAGCTTGCATTATCTAAAATGTTCAATGACTGAGATATGTAATTTTAATAGTTAGGTCTATTTAACCTGAATGGATAAATAGCGTTGTTAGCTAACTTTTTCTGACAGTTTTTGGTCAGCCATAACTACTTGCCCATTTATCCGTCAAAGTAATTCCACTGTGAGCAGGCGGCACTGTCTGCTAGACTTGCTACAGCTGCAACAATACTCATTCAATAGCTTGCTGGATAACTTTGATATGGCTGGAGAATTAACTTTAATTTTAGTTTAGAAAATGCTCTGCCCACAGAAGTGACAGTTACCGCTTGATTGTCGTAGCAACAGGGAAACTGAGCAGAAGTTGTGTTGTGCTTCAAATACAGCAATTCTGTGACATCTTTAATTGTGCCCCCATTCTCCTTAACTGCCAGCCTGGGGACAGGTCTTCTAGATACTGGACAGCCAATAAATTAGCAGATAAACAGTTCTTGAGAGTTTGAACAAAAAAAGCTGTTTGTGATTTCCTCGTGAACCGGCGTTTGAGTTATGTGGTTGCAATATCAACAGCAGTGATCTCTGGTATATCTTGGTATGCATCATTCAAGACTAAGTTTAAATTGTGTGCTGCGCAGTGGACATATAATGCACAATTTCTCAGGAAAGACTGTCTGGCGTGGCAATACTCAGTACAGAAAACAGTCTGGCTCGCAAACTGGTTCTACAGGCTGTGGTGAAAACATTTGCACACAAAAATAGAGGACTTCACAACACCAAGTTCTGGCAAAATAGCTTAAGGACGACAAAGTCAAGGTATTGGAGTTACAATGCCATCACAAAGCCCTGACCTCAATCCCATAGAAAATTTGTGGGCAGAACTGAAAAAGCATGTGCGAACAAGGAGGCCTACAAACCTAAATCAATTACACCAGCTCTGTCAGGAGGAATGGGCCACAATTCACCCAAGTTAAACAATTTAAAGGCAATGTTACCAAATACTAATGGAGCGTATGTAAACTTCTGACCCACTGGGAATGTGATTAAAGAAATAAAAGCTGAAATAAATCTCTAAAATTATTCTGACATTTCACATTCTTAAAATGAAGTGGTGATCCGAACTGACCTAAAACAGGGAATTCTTACTCAGATTACTTAAAATGTCAGGAATTGTGAAAAACGGAGTTTAATGTATTTGGCAATGTTGTATGTAAACTTCCAACTTCAACTGTGTGTGTGTGTGTGTATATATATATAGCAACTTACCTTATATCCACACACACACACATATGCATAAAATCAGAAAAAATTAACGTCCCTTTTTCAGGACCCTGTCTTTTAAAGATAATTCGTAAAAATCCAAATCTTCATTGTAAAGGGTTTAAACACTGTTTCCCATGCTTGTTCAATGAACCATAAACAATTAATGAACATGCACCTGTGGAACAGCCGTTAAGACGCTAACAGCTTACAGACGATAGGAAATTAACATCACAGTTATGAAAACGTAGGACACTAAAGAGGCCTTTCTACTGACTGAAAAACACCAAAAGAAAGATGCCCAGGGTCTCTGCTTATCTGCGTGAACATGCCTTAGGCATGCTGCAAGGAGGTATGAGGACTGCAGTTGTGGCCAGAGCAATAAATTGCAATGTACATACTGCGAGACGCCGAAGACAGCGCTACAGTGAGACAGGACGAAACTCTGATCGTCCTCGCAGTGGCAGACCACCTGTAACAACACCTGCACAGGATCGGTACATCCGAACATCACACATGCGGGACAGGTACAGAATGGCAACAACAACTGCCCGAGTTACACCAGGAATACAGAATCCAACCGTCAGTGCTCAGACTGTCCGCAATAGGTTGAGAGAGGCTGGACTGAGGGCTTGTAAGGCCTGTTGTAAGGCAGGTCCTCACCAGACGTCACCGGCAACAACGTCGCCTATGGGCACAAACCCACCATCGCTGGACCAGCCAGGACTGGCAAAAAGTGCTCTTCACTGATGAGTCGCGGTTTTGTCTCACCAGGGATGATCGGCTTCACGTTTATCATCGAAGGAATGAGCGTTACACCAAGGCCTTTATTCTGGAGCGGGATCGATTTGGAGGTTGCCTGGGGCGGTGTGTCACAGCATCATCGGACTGAGCTTGTTGTCATTGCAGGCAATCTCAACGCTGTGCATTACAGGGAAGACATCCTCCTCCCTCATGTGGTACCCTTCCTGCAGGCTCATCCTGACATGACCTTCCAGCAGGACAATGCTGAATAAGTCAACAAAGAGGAGCTCTCCAGTAGGTGTACCAAAACATTCAAGGTAGTACATTTTCTCAAAAGTGGGGTTACAAGTTTATCAACATTCAAAACAGAATTACTTTCACATTGTTCCTCACCTGCAAGTTGAAAAAAACATATTGACTCACACTACTTGTAGAGAAACACCAATGACATCCTCCACTTTCATGTTGGAAACAGTCATACAGTAGGTCATACAGTAGGCTACACACTTTCAGGTTTTGTTGTTCTAGGCTGCCTGGCTAAAATGCTTGCTAGTTGGCCAAACTTCCTTTCATTGGCAATGATGTGTCAGACCAGCTAGTTTATGTTAGCCTATAGTAGGCCTATAGCATGTAAATATTGTCTGTCCTCGGTCGCAACACTCACTTCCGAGTTCCTGCCTCTGGAAGCAATGCCAACACAATAACTGTCCATTGGGAGCTTCATGAAATGGGTTTCCATGGCCGAGCAGCCACACAAAAACATAAGATTACCATGTGCAATGCGAAGCGTAGGCTGGATTAATGTACATTTTGCCATCATTGGACTCATTGGAGCAGTGGAAACGCGTTCTCTGGAGTGATGAATCACGCTTCACAATCTGTCAGCTCTACAGATGATTCTGAGTTTGGCAGATGCCAAGAGAATGCTACATTCCCGAATGCATAGTGCCAACTGTAAAGTTTGGCGGAGGAGGAATAATGGTTTGGGGATGTTTTTCATGGTTAGAGCTTGACCCCTTAGTTCCAGTGAAGAGAAATCTTAAACTACAGTATACAATGACTTTCTAGATGATTCTGTACTTCTAACTTTGTGGCAAGAGTTTGGGGAAGGACTTTCCTGTTTCAGCATGACAATGTCCCCGTGCACAAAGTGAGGCCCATACAGAAATGGTTTGTCGAGATCGGTGTGGAAGCACAGAGCCTGCACAGAGCCCTGACCTCAACCCCATCAAACACCTTTAGGATGAATAGAAGCGCCGACTGCGAGCCAGGCCTAATCGCCCAACATCAGTGCCCGACCTCACTAATGCTGGGAGTAAGTCCCAGCAGCAATGTAATGGAAAGCCTTCCCAGAGGAGGGTAGGCTGTTATAGCAGCAAAGGGAGGACCAACTCCATATTAATGACCATGATTTTGGAATGAGATGTTTGACGAGCAGCTAACCACATACTTTTGGTCATGTAGTGTGGCTCTTGAACGTCTTCATTCTCAGTTAAGACATTCATGCGAGACACTTACACCCTAAAAAACGCAGCTTTTTTGTCCCACACTATGACCAGAGGAACATCACATTTGTGGTGGGCTGACCAGTGATCAGAACATGATCTTAAAAAAAAAAAAAAAGTACATCGCCTGTTCCAATGACCTGCCTTTCGCTCTTCCATGTGTCAGACAGCCTCTGACCACATAATCACAGGAAACCACAAACATTTCCTGTTTAATGTCCCACTTGAATGTAGCTTAAATACCACTGAGTCGGAATATTATTTTTACCTAAGGACCTTAAGATAATGATATCCATGAAATAATGTCACGACTTCCACCGAAGTTGGTCCCTCTCCTTGTTCGGGCGGCGTTCGAAGTCACCGACCGTCTAGCCATCACTGATCCTTTTTTCATTTTCCATTGGTTTTGTCTTGTTTTGTATCACACCTGGTTTCAATCCCATCAATTACATGTTGTGTATTTAACCCTCTGTTTCCCCTCACGTCTTTGTCGGTGATGGTCTTTCGTAAGTGTTTGTGCACATTTGTTCTGGCGTTCGTAGGGTTATTTTTTACCCATGTTATTATTGTTATATTTCCCAGTGGTTTTTGTTTAATAAACTGCGTCGTTGGAAACACAGTTTCTCTCTTCTTCGTCTTCGTCTGACTTCTGATTTCTTCATTTTGGGGATAAAGCCATGCCCATTGTCCTTCAATGATTCATCATTGTTGAGGGAATTCCCAAGTCACAACACCATGAAGTTGCATGTTTTACTATCCCATCCATAGTCTTTAGTCTTTTCAGACATCAATCGGCAGGCACTGTGAGCTCTGTCAGTTGGCCAAAATTTGAATAGATTGCAAATTAGTTTCAAATGACAAGCTACAGTCTCAGAGAACTATAAAAAGGTTGTCAGCCTGTTGTTTCTAAAAGATTATTAATCTCTCATCTAAATGATTCTATGAATCAAATTATTGGCATACTCTGTAGTTGGTGTATAGACTACAAACCTTTATAATCCTACAACTCTTTCTTCCCACGAAAGAGCTCTGTTTTTAGAAACTAGTCTCTGTCTGTATCTATCCCTTACTTTAAATATTTATCTAATGCTCGGACAGGATACAGGAGGATAGAGAGAGGAATGTTATTTTGGAATGAGTCTTAGCGATAGCCTAAATGCCACTGTTTAAATGTGGCACAGTTTAAATGATTTAGCATTTACACATTTGACCATATTTAATAAGGGGAAGGGGGATTAGGGAAATTTCCATTCGGTCTGTGCTCAACGCACTATGGCTGCTAGCCTCTCTTACCAGGATACACAACAAACATACAAAGATAGGCCTAAATGTTTTTTCTTTCCAAAGCTACTAATTAATACGTTGAACATTTAAAAAATATAATGTTTAGGCTACTTATCTATCATCTCCCACTTTTTTCCCACTTTTAGTTAGTGCAGCAAATCAGTAACAACAAAAGAAACATACCTTCAATGAGAAAATATAGCAGCATGAACGTCAGTCTGGCAAGCCTTCTCCATCTGAACAAATGGTTCATTGCTATTAATCTCGAGCTGTTCAGTGGTGCGCACTGTGAAGAACCTGAAAGATGTGATCTTGTCGTTGTACAGAGGAGAGGCGAGAATAGACTCAACCGGACCAGCAGTCCTCTGGGGTTTATTAATTTTGCCAATTCTGTTGCAAACCGTTTCTTAAACAGAAGCAAATGGCAAGGGGAGGGACCCACCTGAATTTATCCAATAGAAACTCTCATTTTAGTTGCAGCTGTTTGGACTAATGATTACACCCCTGATCTCATCACCAGCAGTGGTGTAGCTGCCAACCCTGTCAGTAATCACATCATCACAGTCAACATCACAACACCCTGTGAAGATGGAGGACTTGGAGAAGACGTATGTGTGAGAAATAATATAATTCATTATTGCCATCAGCTCATTGGACTATAATACCCATTCCTCTTGAGATGGGGAGCGGTTAGTAAATATGTTGTGTAGTGATGAACCAGTGTACTATAGGTTGTTAAACAGCACATTCTAGTGGAGAAAATTTAGAATTTCACAGTGAACTGTTAGCACAATCTTGTATGGTACGGTACCTTATATGTTCTATTATGTGAGGTATATACACTGTGTGTACAAAACATTAGGAAAACCTGTTCTTTCCATGACATACACTGAACAGGTAAATCCAGGTGAAAGCTATAATCCCTTATTGATGTCATGGTCACCTGTTAAATCCACTTCAATCAGTGTAGATGAAGGGGAGGAGACAGGTTAAAGAAGGATTTTTATTAAGCCTTGAGACTATTGAGACATGGATTGTGTATGTGTTCCATTCAGAGAGTGAATGGGTAAGACTAAAGATTTTAAGTGCCTTTGAACAGGGTATAGCAGTAGGTGCCAGGTGCACTGCTTTGAGTGTGTCAAGAATTGCAATGTTGCTAGGTTTTTCACACTCATCACTCAAGAATGGTCCACCACGCAAAGGACATACAGCCAACTTGACACAATTGTGGGAAGCATTGGAGTCGACATGGGCCAGCATCCCTGTGGAACGCTTTCGACACCTTGTAGAGTCCATGCCCTGGCGAATTAAGGCTGTTCTGAGGGCGGGTGCAACTCAATATTAGGTAGCTATTCCTAATGTTTCATACATTCAGTACCTTCAGAAACTATTCATATCCATTGACTTATTCTACATTTTGTTGTGTTACAGCCTAAATTACAAAAGGATTTAAATATATTTTTCTCTCACCCATCTATCTACACACAATACCCCATAATGACAAAGTGAAAATATGTTTTTAGAAATGTTTACACATTTATTGAAAATTAAATACAGAAATATCTTATTGACATATTCACACCTCTGAGTCAATACTTTGTAGAATCATATTTGGCAGCAATTACAGCTGTGTCTTTCTGGGTAAGTCTCTAAGAGCTTTGCAGACCTGGATTGTACAATATTTGCACATTATTCTTATTCATCAAGCTCCTTCAAGTTAGTTGTTGATCATTGGTAGACAGACTTTTTCAAGTCCTGCCATATATTTCCTATCCAATTTAAGTCAAAACTGTAGCTAGGCCACTCTGGAACATTCAATGTTGTCTTGGTAAGCAACTCCAGTGTATATTTGGCCTTTTGTTTTAGGTTATTTTCCTGTTGAAATGTGAATTTGCCCATTCTGTTGGAAATCAGACTGAACAAGGTTGTCCTCTAGGATTTCGGTTTTGCTTAGCTCTGTTCCGTTTATTTGATTCTAAAAAACTTCTAAAACCTTGCCGATGACAAGCATACCCATAACATGATGTAGCCACCACCATGCTTGAAAATATGAAGAGTGGTATTCAGTGATTTATTGTGTTGGATTTGCCCCAAACACAACGCTTTGCATTCAGGTTATAAAGTAAATTTCTTTGCCACATTTTTTGCAATTTTACTTTAGTGCCTTATTGCAAACAGGATTCATGTTTTGGAATATTTTTATTCTGTACTGGCCTTCCTTTGTCATTTAGGTTAGTTTTGTGGATTAACTACAATGTTGTTGATCCATTAAATTCTGTAACTGTTTAAAGTCATCATTCACCCTATGGTGAAATCCCTGAGGGGTTTCCTTCCTCTCTGGCAACTGAGTCAGGACGGACGTCTGTATCTTTGTAGTGACTGGGTGCATTGATACACCATCCAAAGTGTAATGAATAACTTCACCATGCTCAAAGGGATACATTCAATGTTGTTTTTACCCATCTACCAATATGTGGCCTTCTTTGTGAGTTATTAGAAAACCTCCCTGGACTTTGTGGTGTTTGAAATTCACTGCTCGACTGAGGGACCTTACAGATAACTGTATGTGTGGGGTACAGAGATGACGTAGTGATTCAAAAATCATGTTAAACATCATTAATGCACATACTGTAGAGTCTGATGGATACTGGGTTCTAACTTCTAAACTTGGAATAGGGTTAATTATCAGGTATCCTATTGAAATATTGAGTGCTATTGTCTAGAGGGTCTACACCAGAAGTTAACGCTTATCTGTAGGAGGAATGTATATGGTGGGTGCAATTGAGCTTGGAATGTGCTGATTGCAGGGGAAATGATCACATGTGGCAGCACTGATAAGGGGAGAGAGCCGTGGATTAGTGATGAAGGGGGTCGAGGACAGGTCACGTTAAGGGAGAAGGACCAGTTTATTGCCTGCGCCACTTAATTTCCTGCCTGGCAACAGAGATGTAGTGTTTGGAGATTCCACCCCAAATTGGGGTACATTTACCACCGCTATTGTAAATGTGTTTTGGTCGGTTCAGCTGTTCATTCCTTTGGGATGAATAAACTTGGTTTAAGCTTTCATAGTCTCAGTCGAGTTCTTGCTCTAATATTTAGAACCTAACAGTTGGGGCTGAGAGCAGGGTTCACCAAGATTTGCAGTTGAACTAGAGATTTTGGATCAGTGAAACAGGAGCCGGCACCAGAGACAAGGTAGACACAGTTCTGACACCTGTTATGACTAATTCTGACATCTTGGGGAGATCTGAACCAATTATAGGATATGGACCTATAAAGCCTGAGCTTATTCAGCGGTGAGGTATATGGTCCCGGAAGGTAATCCCAAACAGGTTGGTACCTGTATAGGGTAAGTCCTAGGGGGTACATCCAGAGTGGGTTAGTTAATGTGACTACTATAAAGTATAGGGTAAGTCCCGGAAGGTAAGCCCGAGCAGGCTGGTACCTGCAGAGGGTAAGTCCTAGGGGGTAACTTTCGAATTGGTTGGTTCCTGTGAGTACTATAAGAATAGGGTGAGTCCCGGAAGATAAACCCGAGCAGTCTATACCTGCAAAGTCCTTCCGGGAGTTGGTTCCCTGCTAAACCTGTAATGAGAGGGTGAAAGTCTCAGCTGCAGTGGCTGTGAGGCAGCATAGTGCCAGTGGATGGATAAAGTGTCTGGAGGAGAGCCTCATCCATGGTTAGAAAAGGAAAAAGATAACATGATTAGAGTATATGAGCAGTAGCAATAAGGAGATGGTTATGCTCTATTGGTGCGGTGAACCGTGACAGATTATGTGGAAATAGGAAGACAAGTGTGAATTATTTTGGTAATGTGTGTTATCAACAACAGTGATAGTGAACTTTGGACTATGGCGCCAACAGAGATGGTCGCCTCGCTTCGCGTTCTTAGGAAACTATGCAGTATTTTGTTTTTCTATGTATTATTTCTTACACCGTTACCCCAGGAAATCTGAAGTCTTATTACATACAGCTGGGAAGAACTATTTGAACTACTGCAGCTGTCTCAGCCTCCAGTATTTATGCTGCAGTAGTTTATGTGTCGGGGGGCTGGGGTCAGTTTGTTATATCTGGAGTACTTCTCCTGTCCTATTCGGTGTCCTGTGTGAATCTAAGTGTGCGTTCTCTAATTCTCTCCTTCTCTCTTTCTTTCTCTCTCTCGGAGGACCTGAGCCCTAGGACCATGCCCCAGGACTACCTGACATGATGACTCCTTGCTGTCCCCAGTCCACCTGGCCATGCTGCTGTTCCAGTTTCAACTGACCTGAGCCCTAGGACCATGCCCCAGGACTACCTGACATGATGACTCCTTGCTGTCCCCAGTCCACCTGGCCATGCTGCTGCTCCAGTTTCAACTTCCACCTGACTGTGCTGCTGCTCCAGTTTCAACTGTTCTGCCTTATTATTATTCGACCATGCTGGTCATTTATTAACATTTGAACATCTTGGCCATGTTCTGTTATAATCTCCACCCGCCACAGCCAGAAGAGGACTGGCCACCCCACATAGCCTGGTTCCTCTCTAGGTTTCTTCCTAGGTTTTAGCCTTTCTAGGGAGTTTTTCCTAGCCACTGTGCTTCTACACCTGCATTGCTTGCTGTTTGGGGTTTTAGGCTGGGTTTCTGTACAGCACTTTGAGATATCAGCTGATGTACGAAGGGCTATATAAATACATTTGATTTGATATACAGTGGGGCAAAAAAAGTATTTAGTCAGCCACCAATTGTGCAAGTTCTGCCACTTAAAAAGATGAGAGAGGCCTGTAATTTTCATCATAAGTACACTTCAACTATGACAGACAAAATGAGGAAAAGAATTCAGAAAATCACATTGTAGGATTTTTAATGAATTAATTTGCAAATTATGGTGGAAATTCAGTATTTGGTCACCTACAAACAAGCAAGATTTCTGGCTCTCACAGACCCGTAACTTCTACTTTAAGAGGCTCCTCTGTCCTCCACTCGTTATCTGTATTAATGGCACCTGTTTGAACTTGTTTTCAGTATAAAAGACACCTGTCCACAACCTCAAACAGTCACACTCCAAACTCCACTATGGCCAAGACCAAAGAGCTGTCAAAGGACACCAGAAACAAAATTGTAGACCTGCACCAGGCTGGGAAGACTGAATCTGCAATAGGTAAGCAGCTTGGTTTGAAGAAATCAACTGTGGGAGCAATTATTAGGAAATGGAAGACATACAAGACCACTGATAATCTCCCTCAATCTGGGGCTCCACGCAAGATCTCACCCCATGGGGTCAAAATGATCACAAGAACGGTGAGCAAAAATCCCAGAAACACACGGGGGGACCTAGTGAATGACCTGCAGAGAGCTGGGACCAAAGTAACAAAGCCTACCATCAGTAACACACTACACCGCCAGGGACTCAAATCCTGCAGTGCCAGATGTGTCCCCCTGCTTAAGCCAGTACATGTCCAGGCCCGTCTGAAGTTTGCTAGAGAGTATTTGGATGATTCAGAAGAAGATTGGGAGAATGTCATATGGTCAGATGAAACCAAAATATAACTTTTTGGTAAAAACTCAACTCGTCGTGTTTGGAGGACAAAGAATGCTGAGTTGCATCCAAAGAACACCATACCTACTGCGAAGCATGGGGGTGGAAACATCATGCTTTGGGGCTGTTTTTCTGCAAAGGGACCAGGACGACTGATCCGTGTAAAGGAAAGAATGAATGGGGCCATGTATCGTGAGAACCTCCTTCCATCAGCAAGGGCATTGAAGATGAAACGTGGCTGGGTCTTTCAGCATGACTGATCCCAAACACACCGCCCGGGCAACGAAGGAGTGGCTTCGTAAGAAACATTTCAAGGTCCTGGAGTGGCCTAGCCAGTCTCCAGATCTCAACCCCATAGAAAATCTTTGGAGGGAGTTGAAAGTCCGTGTTGCCCAGCAACAGCCCCAAAACATTACTGCTCTAGACGAGATCTGCATGGAGGAATGGGCCAAAATACCAGCAACAGTGTGTGAAAACCTTGTGAAGACTTACAGAAAACGTTTGACCTCTGTCATTGCCAACAAAGGGTATATAACAAAGTATTGAGAGAAACTTTTGTTATTGACCAAATACTTATTTTCCACCATAATCCTACAATGTGATTTTCTGGATTTGTTTTCCTCATTTTGTCTGTCATAGTTGAAGTGTACCTATGATGAAAATTACAGGCCTCTCTCATCTTTTTAAGTGGGAGAACTTGCACAATTGGTGGCTGACTAAATACTTTTTTGCCCCACTGTAAGAGCAACGTCAACTTACCAACATTACAACCAGGAATACTACTAATACTAAATTTGAGCAAGGGTTGCCTTCCAGAGAGACATCAGAGATTGTAACATTCTCTGTTTCACGGAAACATGGCTCACTCGGGATACCTTATCAGAGTCGGTACAGCCACCTGGTTTCTTCACGCATCACGCGGACAGAAACAAACATCTCTGGTAAGAAGAAGGGCGGGGGTGTATGCCTTATGATTAACGAGTCGTGGTGTGATCATAACAACATACAGGAACTTAAGTCCTTTCGTTCACCTGACCTAGAATTCCTTACAATCAAATGCCAACCTCATTATCTACCAAAATAATTATCTTCGATTATAATCACAGCCTTGTATACCCCTCCCCCAAGCAGACACCCCGACGGCTCTGAAAGAACTTCATTGGACTCTATGTAAACTGGAAAACACATATCCTGAGGCTGCATTTATTGTAGCTGGGGATTTTAACAAGGCTAATCTGAAAACAAGGCTCCCTAAATATCGAATGCACGACCCGGGCTGGCAAAACTCTAGATCATTGCTACTCTAATTTCCGCGATGCATACAAAGCCCTCCCACCCTCCTTTCAGCAAATCTGACCACGACTCCATTTTGTTTCTTCCATCCTATAGAAATAAACTAAACAGGAAACGCCAGTTTTCAGGTCTGTTCAACGCTGGTCCGACCAATCTGATTCCACGCTTCAAGATTGCTTCGATCACGTGGACTGGGATATGTTAAGGATAGCCTCAGACAACAACATTGATGTATATGCTCATTCGGTGAGCGAGTTTATTAGCAAGTGTATCGGTGATGTGACTATTACAATCTTCCCCAACCAGAAACTGTGGATTGATGGCAGCATTCGTGCAAAACTGAAAGCCTATAACCACTGCTTTTAATCATGGCAAGGCGACCGGAAACATGACAGTATACAAACAGTATAGCTATTGCCTCCGCAAGGCAATCAAACAAGCTAAGCGTCAGTATAGAGACAAAGTAGAGTCACAATTCAACGGCTCAGACACGAGACGTATGTGGCAGGGTCTACAGTCAATCACGGATTACAAAAAGAAAACCATCTCTGTCGCGGACACCGACGTCTTGCTCCCAGAAAAAATAAACAACTTCTTTGCTCGCTTTGAGGACAATACAGTGCCACTGACATGGCCCGCTACCAAAACCTACGGGATATCCTTGTCCAAGGCCAATGTGAGTAAAACATTTAAAAGTGTTAACACTCGCGAGGCTGCCGGCCCAGACGACATCCCTAGCCGCATCCTCAGAGCATGTGCAGACCAGCTGGCTGGTGTGTTTACGGACCGATTCAATCAATCCCTATCCCAGTCTACTGTTCCCACATGCTTTAAGAGGGCCACCATTGTTCCTGTTCCCAAGAAAGCTAAGGGATCTGAGCTAAATGACTATCGCTTTGTAGCACTCACTTCCGTCATCATGAAGCGCTTTGAGAGGCCAGTCAAGGATCATATCACCTCCACCCTACCTGACACCCTAGACCCACTCCAATTTGCTTACTGCCTCAATAGGTACACAGACAACGCAATCACACTGTACACTGCCCTAACCCATTTGGACAAGAGGAATACCTATGTAAGAATGCTGTTCATCAATTACAGCTCAGCATTTGGTGGTGAGGTTAGGAAACAACATCTCCACCCCGCTGATCCTCAACACTGGGGCCCCACAAGGGTATGTTCTCAGCCCTCTCCTGTACTCCCTGTTCACACATGACTGTGTGGCCATGCACGCCTCCAACTCAATCATCAAGTTTGCAGATGACACTACAGTGGTAGGCTTGATCACCATATCCTAAAATAACTTTTCAGATATTTTATCTGATCAATTAGTCTTCGAATTAATTAATTATTTACTTTACCTCACGTTAGTCTCATTCCAAACGTCGTAAATTGTTGGTTATCTGCACGAACCCAGTCTTCACTATGAGATCCATACATCAATTGTCTTAAATCATTTATTTATTACTAACTAAGTAATTCACAGAAATGCATAAACAAACAAATCAACTTGGTAAATGTGGTTCCATGAAATGATAGGAGAATGTGCCCTGGTGGGCTGAACCGGCATGGCGGCTCGTTAGACAAAGGGGAAATGGGGGTTCGACCAAGAAGTCACTACAGAGTTAATTATAACAATTAAAATGCTAATCCTTTACACATGAACGCTCACTCATTCGGGAACAATTGCAATCAATATATATATTTACGCTCAGTGCGTCGTCTTGGTCGCTGGTGAAAAGTCTTTCTTTTGTAGAATTGTCCGTCTCTCTCCCTCACTCTCTCTGTCTTGGTTAGAGGGGATAGTTCAAAGTGACATTCGTTATAGAATGGATGTTTCGGCGGTTGTCGTTCTTCGCGTTCAATGACAACGAATTCCTAGAAGCAGACTAGTAATTAATATCAAAGACTTGTTCTTATTCTGTCGGTATCGATAGTCTAAGAGTTTAACCACGTGGTATGGTTAAAAGATTCAGCAATGGTCTGCAACCTTTGTACTCCCGTGATTGAGAGAAACATGGTCTCCTGATAATTTCTCAAAGTTGGGTTTTATTCGGAATGGCAGAACAGTGCTGTCCCAGGATGTCTGACCCTAACTGGGCTCAGGGGCGGTCCTCTGATTTAATTCAAATCCAATTCCCTTTTTGAGTTTTCCTTCATTAAACAGTCCAAAATCACATTGTAAAATTGTATAAACAGTATCATACTCACTCACTCATCTTAAACAACAATTAGATGTAAACCTCATATCTGAGGCTATTATATAAACAGCGTTATGGTAATGTGGCCACACCGTCTCTCCCAAGTTGTGACAAACGGACCAGTTCGTAGCTGGATTCCTCACCGATCTTTTACACTTTCTCTGGAACATGATATTTGTTCGTACCTCAAGTTCTGTGAGGTGGAAGGATTTCCTTTGTCTCCATGAAAAACTACTCTCTATAACTGTGTGTCCATGAGGTATTCTCAGGAATTTACGAGGAGAGGGGGATGGGTTTGCTATACTCAAAGAGGCCAACGTAGTGACGGGTATTGTGTGTAGATTGATGAGGGGAAAAAACGATTTAATCAATTTTAGAATAAGGCTGTAACGTAACAAAATGTAGAAAAAGTCAAGGGGTCTGAATGCTTTCTGAATGCACAAGGGTTTCATTCAAGCTTGGGTTCTGAAGGCACTGTATGTCATGTATTGTATTTGTTTTCTCCTCACACAACACAAAACCACAGAACAAAGATGAGAGGCATGGAGAAATATACTATCCTGTTATCCCAGCAGCAGCCTTGGTGGTGTTCCCAGGAATCTTTGCAGTATTATTCACCATAGGGGAGATGCCAACAAAGGTTAGATACATTTACTGTAACACATTTCACTTATCCTGTACGTGTCCCTCTCAAAGAGCTGATTTTGTCTAACTCATTCTGTGTGCATTAATTCTCTCACTTCATAATATCCAAAGATTCTTTGAACGTTGATGGATGGTGGATGACTAATCCTTTGAAAAGCAGAGAGCAAAGTTACAGCGAGAAAGTAGTTTGGTTGAAATGGAAAACCAATGGACTGCTTGGAAGAGTCTTTGGAATATCCCTGATTTGAGGCTGGGCTGCAGGTGGCTGATCAAAGAAAACATCTGCCTCAGGAATATGTTTGGGAGGAGCAGACAGATTGTGGTAAGGTTGGGGGCCTGTGTGTGGTAACCAGTGATCTGTGTGGGTGTGTTGTGTCGGCTAACTCAGCCAGGTGAAACCTAGAAGATTGTACTTGGTATGAGTGGGGGGATAAACAAACTGTGTAGGGGGCTGAAATTTGTCTTGGCAAAGAGCTCATCAACTGCTTTAACGTTTAAATGATTAATTTGCCCTGTCCACAATCAGACATACAGTGCTGAATGTATCATAAATATCATATATGCATATAACTTTACCGGTACCTGACTCTCCCATTCCCTTCATAAGTTAACCTGGTGTGTGTTGCAATACAATAAAAGTAGCATTGTAGCATGACTTGACATACAGTATAATTAACTTTTGTAAAGAAAGGTCAATCCCAAAATGTGTAATAATATATAAAGGTTTTAGCATTCATAACGATTGATGTGTTTATATTGAATAGGATTTCAAGGTGTTTTGACACTTGAACAGGTTATTCTGGTGTAACTCTAGATCAGGGTTTCCCAAGCTCAGTCCTGGGCCCCCCCCTGGGGGTAGGTTTGTTTTTTCCCCGAGCATGACACAAAAAAACCTCAAAACTTGCACCCAGGGGGAGGGGGCCCAGGACCGAGTTTGGGAAACCCAGATTGATAAATCCATCACCTGCAGTTTATCTATTGCATCATATTTTCAAACAGCCTATGAAATATAATGCATTAGATAGAAAGAAAAACTGCCTGAAGACCAGGTGTTAGGCCAGGGTATCAGGCCTGGGTATCAGGCCAGAATATTATGTAGATTACAATGAAGGTTACTGAAGGGGTATTATGTAGATTACAGTGAAGGTTAATTTCCGTTAGAGAGAACGGTAAATGGTAGTTCACGTGTCAACACAAATGCAGTTAAAAAGAAAATGCTCTAAAAAGTGCAGCTGCTACATCTGTTCAATACTGTGGGGGAGTAAAGAGTATTACGCTTGTTGCCTCTATCAGATCAGAGTAGCATGTCTCTTTCTGTAAGCATGGTGTGGTCCTGATAGAAATGTGTTGTGTAGAACATACTGTACAGACACCTCTTCTATACATCATTCTGTAATGTTCTTTGAATAAAGCTCTGATGTTCTGATCTATCAAAAGAAGAGTAGAAATGGACACTCACAATGCAGGTATTTATGTTTTAGAGGTGTGAGATCACTCCCCAAAGGCAAAACATGATTAGATTTTACAACCAATGTAGTGTTTTGGAAAAGGTAGGAAATGTTTGCTTGAACACAGGATGCAGGTCAAATAAAGTGGCTTATGCTTCTGTCAGTTAGTCGCACCTCACCGTAGGCCCATATTTACTTTCCTTTATGTGTCTTCATAGATTCATTTGAAAGAGTGCAAGTTGACATTGATTATGCATCGATAACTCCTAAAAAAACGAACAGATAACCAGTTTAGTAAAAATGTTACAGGGATATTGACAATAGAACAGCTTCAGCAGTCCTCTTGTCTACAACTGTTGGCTTTAGCTCTGTGTCAGTGGGTTAATGTGGTCTTGAGTTGCACAGACCACCTGAGTTTGATACCAGGCCTGATGTCAATGGAACCAGTTTTTCCTATGTGATATGGTTGGGTTGCACAATGATAAATCACACAGCACATATAGTATATAGTAATGCCTTTGTTCACCTGTGTCTTTTACAGTATTTGCAAAGTCTGTGGACTTTTAAAGTTAGGCTTTGTGGTTCCTCCCACTACCTTTAGGAAAGATCCTAGATGTGTTGTGTTGACTGTTGAGTTCCCTACTGCAGAACAATGAGAATAGACAGGAGAGCATCCGCCGTGGTCCTGCTCTCTTCCTCTGGCACAAAGTTTCTAATAAAGAAGCATGAAAAAACGTTTTATTTTTGTTGCTTTCCTGCCCCTTTAATCTCCCCTCTCTCTGTCCCTTCTTGCTCTGTCCTTTCCTCCCCTACCTCCCTCACATTCCGTGCCGAAGAGGAGCGAACAGGTATACCCGAATTGGAGTCGAGTAGAGACAACCCTAACCTGACATCAGTTAATGATTCACTCCAGTTACATTGCATGGCTGCCAGCAGGGATGTTGAAGCATGAAGGAGCAAAACGGAAGGAGTAAACTGTCATTCCTTGAATCCATAGCTGCCTCTATGAGTTTGAGAGTGGAAACATTTCTCCAGAGACATTTCTCCAGAAACACAACTCCATGTTGTGGTTTTAATGTAGCCTACTTCTAGGGTCAAATAGGAGAGACAACTGTAATTGGTTGATGGATTCTCTATTCAGTGAGTTTAAGTGTGTGTGACCTTTTGTCCTGTCACTGTGCATGCCAGGCAGCTATACATTTCAAATTTGAAAACAATTATGACTTTAAACAGTGAATTACTAACTTTTTATTTAAAAATCCTATTCAATTTCAAGCGTTGTTTAGAAAGAACGTTGGCCTTCTATTCAAATCCTTTTCCTCCATCTAGTGGTTGAATGTTTTTATACTTCAGTATACTGTATACTGTACCAAATGCACAGTGTTTCGCTCTGAGACAGTGTACTGTGAATTGTGTAAGTGTATCTTAAATCATGTGCAACCAAAATGTTCTCTAACCTTTCTATACCTTAGACTGTGGTCACGCATTTTTGTGCCAATGTGCCATTATTATAACATTTGTCACGCCCTGACCGTAGAGCTTTTTATGTCTCTATTTTGGTTTGGTCAGGGTGTGATTTGGGTGTGATTTCTATGTTCTTTTTTCTATGTTTTTGTATTTCTTTGATTTGGCCGGGTAGGGTTCTCAATCAGGGACAGCTGTCTATCGTTGTCTCTGATTGGGAACCATACTTAGGTAGCTTTTTCCCACATGGTTTTTGTGGGTAGTTCATTTCTGTTTAGTACCTTACAGAACTGTTTCGGTTATGCTCTTTGTTAATTTTGTTATAGTGGTCAGTTTTAAATAAAGCATGAACACTTACCACTCTGCGCTTCGGTCTGATTCCTCTTCCTCATCTTCAGACGACGAATACTGTTACAACATTATTGTGAGTTAAAATTAAAACGTTTGTATAATTTGCCATGTCCATGCTATCACATTTGGTTGCAAAAATGAGAGCCTCATTTATCAGCTTGTGTATTTTATTTATGTTCATTTTAATATTGTTAAATGACTGTATTGTTGATTTTTGTATTGTAGAGTAATATGTTATGTACTGTTTTTTTTATTTTTATGTAAATGCGTAATCGTGACTGGACCCCAGGAAGAGTAACAGTAGGTTGATATCGATATCAACAAACTATGTTGTATCAGACATTTCAAACAACAATCATAGCTAATTAGAAAACAGTCATGTATTTAATTTAAGAGAATTAACAAGGCAAACTTGGTGCCAATTGACTGGGTACGACGACATTAGATAGATGTGGCTGCTGTGAAACGTTATTCTGTGAGGAACTATTAGGGTGACGTCATCACGTTTTGTTAAATAAAAGCCCTGTCTTTTCTCATTTGGGCAAAGGTCTGCCCTCTCTCCTCCATAACCCGGAAAGTGTTTGGGTAGTGGTTACTAGGCAAACAGAAGGCGGTCCTCCCCACCTTGATAGCCTTTTGGCGATGAAGTACAAGTGTATCCAACCTGAGTTTTGAAATCTGCCACACCACATTTAAATCGGCTGTTTTCTCAAAGGAGAAATCATGCAAACATTTTAAAACGACATGCTACTCATCCTTTTATGTATAAAATGTCTTGCACAACTAGCTAAATTAGTTTCTCTCACTCTATACATTTATTTTGGGATTCCATTTTGCCTGATGACGTGCGACGGAGTCTCATTTAATCCAAGCGCATTTTTGCCCACTGTCCCGAAGCCACGCAGGAGTTGAACAAATGCAATTGAGAACAAGCCTCCTTGTGTTTATGCTAGAGATTTCCATTTTTTTTGTTGCTTGGGCTGCGTCGAGTTCCACTGACTCCGCCTGTATCGGCCATTCGCACACGTGGCAGATAGGTGCTTATCAGCACCTGAGTTTGTCAGACCTGCGAGGATACCAACAAGTTACTTTCCACGAAATCGTCTGTCTACTCCGAATGGTTTGAGCTAAACTGTACCCCCCCCCAAGTCCTAGAGTCAGGTTAACAATGAAAAGGGTGCAAACAAGGTCATTGCGTTTATCTGATCCTCTGTTGTATCTTAGGTTTGTACTATTAGCTGTGAATCAGGGTAGATTTTTGGAATTGACTTCCATTCAACTCACGAGTTCACGTTCACCACACCCCTACACCCTCTACAGGATGTAGAATTTTAGTTTAAGTGACAGGAACAGTAGTGATTTTAGCATGTACATCTTGATGGGGCAAACTAACCCACATTTTTATCAGATGCATGCCAGCAAAGCCACTATACAACACAACACTAAGCAATACATTAATTGCACTATAATGGTTACAAACTGTGCCCACAAATGGTTAGGGCCTACATAAAGCTGTCTGGCAGCAAAAAGGATCATTCAGACTAATTTAATACCTTTTTAAAAAACATAGCTGGTATGGCTGACTTGCTTAAACAAATGTGGTTTCTACTGACAATTGAGTTGTGGAACGATGAGCAGATAAGAGGTATTCCATCATTTCGATTGAGACATTAATGAGAAAGCTAAAACGGATGTAGTCAATATAACTATTTGTTCAGTACTTTTGAAATGTACAGGGACAGAATTCAGATCATGGGCTGCTCTTACCGTATTCTCCTGGTACACCAAGCTAGAACCGTAGGAGAAATGAAGGGGGCATAAAAGCAGACTCTGAATGCTCTTACAATATTAGATGACAATTCTCTAAAACCGGCTAAAAGCTTACATGTGCACCATCAAGTCAGGACAGTAGGCTAAATTATGAGGGGAAAGGGACCATATTGTGTCAAGGTGTGGCACATGGGCTACTAACACCTTACTACACAACATACACTTAGTATTACTTTCTTAGTTACACTATACATATCTCCCTGGCATATTACATACTTGATGCAGCAGCATACAATACATATTTGGACTCACCTTGTGCAGTACTTACTTCAACAGGACAGTGGCGCAGTGATCCTTTTCTATGGGCAAATTGTCACAACTTTGTCATCAAAGTCTGGGGTTCTCTGGATTTATGGGGCTTTCAAGACTCTGGGGGGGGGGACAAGGTTGAATCATGATGTCAATGATCTTCAGGTCAGAGCTCTAGAAAGAGGCCCAAGTTCCTAACTTGGATGACCGTTTAAAACTTTTTTTCCCCAGAGTTCCCAGTTGTGTGGATTCTGAGATTTCCCCGTTTCCAGTTGTTTTGAACACCGTAGAAGACATGCTGGATTGACAGCATGGCCAATGTATTCAACATTTCAATGTTTATCCTTTTAAGCTTGGAAAAGAGACCCTTAAACCCAGACTTTGACCACACACCATCTCCACTGAATAGCAGGCTCGTGAATGTTTTGCAACGCTTGCAGTCAGCCACTGATTCCTTCCCAGCCACTCATTGCTGAATTTGCGATTTCCAACTTATGTAATGTTTATGGCCAAGGGCCGATGAGCACGGATACATTTGATCTATAATTCGTCTTCACATGACAAGGATTGAAAAGGATTTGCCAGTAGATTGTTGACTTGATTCAGGATAATGACTGCTTGTCTAGCTTGGTAGCTAAGATTTTGAAAGTGTGATGTTGACATGATCAGCCCAATAGAAGCTATGATAGATCTAATGTGGTTTGACATTTTATATGTGGCCAATGACCTTGAGCCTTCTTGGATTTACTTCTAATGTAAATCTATGGCAGCACCCAAAGGGCTTGAATTTGTTTTGCTCTACCCATAGATTTTACAGGGATGTAGTGTCCCCATGAGTGGCAGAACACTGAGCCAATCATGGCGCAACTAGAGAACATTACCAACCCCCACACTCCGTATTTTCTACTGTCTACCCCACTACCACAGAAAGCACTCAGCAAGGTGGAAACATCTGCATTTTGGAGCTGCCGTACCCAAGAAAGCAAAAAAGAGACCATGATTATATGTAGCTTTATTTTTTAAAAATAATATATATATAAATATATACATCAATATAAATATATATTTATACAGGTATATACCAGTCAAAAGTTTGGATACACCTACTCATTCAAGGGTTTTTCTTTATTTTGACTATTTTCTCCAGAGATGTTCGCTCGGGTTCAAGTCCGGGCTCTGGCTGGGCCACTCAAGGACATTCAGAGACTTGTCCTGAAGCCACTCCTGCGTTATGTTGGCTGTGTGCTTAGGGTCATTGTCCTGTTGGAAGGTGAACCTTCGCCCCAGTTTGATGTCCTGAGCGCTCTGGATCAGGTTTTTATCAAGGATCTCTCTGCACTTTGCTCTGACCATCGTTGCCTCAATTCAGTCTAGTCTCGCATGTACCTGCCGCTGAAAAACATCCCCACAGCATGATGCTGCCACCTCCATGCTTCACCATAGGGATGTGCCAGCTTTCCTCCAGACGTGATGCTTGGCTTCAGGCCATACAGTTCAATCTTGGTTTCATCAGACCAGAGAGTCTTGTTTCTCACTCCAAGAGGGCTGTCTTGTGCCTTTTACAGAGAAACAACCCCCATTTTGTTTACTATATTTATGTATAGATACAATTGTTCATTTTTTGGGGTTTGTTTCTCTGTAATAATACCTGCTACCTATCAATTTTAAGTTGGCTCCCTGCCATATATTTTACATGATATATGGCTCAGTTGGTAGATTATGGCCCTTGTAATGCCAGGGTTACGAGAGAGAGAGGGAGAGAGAGGGGAGAGCAGCAGGAACAAATATGAAAATATATGCACGCACAACTGTAAGTCGCTCTGGATAAGACTTTCTGCTAAATGACTAAAATGTAAAATGCACCCTATGGGCATGACACCTCTGTTTGGAATCTGTTTTCAGTCATATGGAAGTGGGACCGAG